>NW_007738808.1:39862-40964 GCF_000696425.1 Galeopterus variegatus
CAGAAATGAAGGAGAAATAGTGTATTTCCCAGACAAACAAAAGTTGTGGGAGTTCACCACCTCACAACCAGCCCTGCAAGAAATTCTCGAGGGAGTCATTCATCTGGAATCTGAATAATCATGAATGTCATCACAAATACACAAGAAAGAGCAAAACCCACAGTTAAAACAAAAATGACAGCAAGAAAGAAAAAGAAGCTAAACCATTCCACCTTAAATCCCCAACTCACATTAAAGAAGAGAAATAAAAGGGAAAATAATGATCAAATGATATTTAAATCACCTAAATAGCAATTAAATGACAGGAATTAAACAACACTGCTCAATAACTACTCTAAATGTAAATGGAATAAACTCCCCATTCAAAAGACAGAGGCTAACTGACTGGATTAAAAAGATAGACCCAAGTATATGCTGTCTCCAAGAGACCCACCTCACCTATAATGACACTCATAGACTAAAAGTGAAGGGATGGAAAAAGATGTACCATGCAAATGGAAACCAAAAATGAGCAGGAGTAGCTATTCTTATATCAGACAAAATAAACTTTAAACCAAAAAACATTTAAAAAGACAAAGAAGGCCATTATATAACGATAAAGAGAACTATCCAGCTGGAAGACATAACAATCATAAACATGTATGCACCCAATACCGGAGCACCCAGATATATCAAGCNTTTTAATTGTCGAAAAAAGAATTTTGAGTAATGATCTTAAGAAAACTTGAAGAAATAAAGGAAGACTCAATCAGAGAACACAATGAAACAAGAAAAAAACACCCAGAAAATGAAGGAGAAAATCTACAAAGAGATTAATAATATAAAAACAAGTGTAGCAGAACTTCTAGAAATGAAAGACTCAATGAAATAAGAAACACAACTGAGAGCTTGAGCAGCAGGGTAGAGCAAGCAGAAAAAAGAATTTTAGAGCTTGAAGATGGTCTTTTTGAAATAACTCAGGCAGATTAAAAAAACAGGAAAAGAGAATTCAAAATAATGAAGAAAACATAAGAGAGAAAGCAGACAATCTCAAGTGCACTAACATCCAAATTGTGGATATTCCTGAAGGGCAGGAGAAGGGAAAAGGTATTGAAAACCTACT
>NW_007738808.1:41111-42439 GCF_000696425.1 Galeopterus variegatus
ACACTCTTAGACCTAAAGAAGGAGATAGTTCCTAACACATTAATAGTGGGTGATCTGAACACCCCTCTCTCCATATGGGACAGAACTTCCAGGCAAAAAGTCATCAAAGAGACACAGGATTTAATTGACACCCTAGACCAACTGGACTTGGCAAGAGATATACAGAACATTTCGCCCAACAGCTAAAGAATACTTTCTTCTCACCAGTTCATGGTACATTCTCTAGGACAGACCACATATTAGGCCACAAATCTAGTCTCAGCAAATTTTGAAAAATTGAAATCATTCCAACAATCTTTTCAGACCACAATGGACTAAAACTGGAGATAAACAATAAGCAAATCTCTGGAATATATACCAATACATGGAAAATAAATAATAGGTTCCTGAATGACCTATGGGTCCAAGAAGAAATTAAAAAGAAAATCAAAAAATTTCTAACACTAATGAAAACAAAGATAAATCATACCAAAACTTATAAGATACTGCAAAAGCAGAACTAAGAGGGAAATTTATTGCAGTAAATGCTTATATCAAAAAATTGAGGGCCGGCCCGGTGGCGCACTGGAGAAAAGGGAGACATTACAACTGATACCAGAGAAATACAAAGAATCATTAGAGACTATTATAAATGACCGTATGACAACTAACTTGAAAATCTGGAAGACATGGGTACAGTTCTAGACACATATAAATTACCAAGACTGAACCAAGAAGAGATAGAAAACCTGAACAGACCAATAACAAGCAAGGAGATTGAAGTGGTAATTAGCAATCTTCCAACAAAAAAAAAGTCCAGGTCTGGATGGCATTACAGCTGAATTCTATCAAATTTCAAAAAGGAGTTAATACCAATTCTCATGAGACTGTTCCAAGCAATTGAAAGAGACTCTACTCTCTCAAACTCATTCTAAGAGGCCAACATAACTGTGATACCAAAACCAGATAAAGACACGACTAAAAAAATTACAGGCCAAAATCCTTGATGAACCTAGATGCTAAAATCTTCAACAAAATATTAGCAATTAGAATACAGCAACATATTTAAAAAATTATACACTATGATCAAGTGGGATTCATCCAAGGGATGCAAGGATGGCTCAACATACAAAAGTCAATAAATGTGATACATTATATCAACAAACTCAAGGACAAAGACCATATGATTATCATCTCAATAGATGCTAAAAACCATTTGACAAAATTCAACATTCCTTCATGATAAAAACTCTCAACAAATTAGGAAGGAAAATATCTTAATACAATAAAAGCCATTATGACAAGCCCACTGCCAGTATTACTCTGAATGGGAAAAAATTGAAGGCCTT
>NW_007738809.1:0-284 GCF_000696425.1 Galeopterus variegatus
GCCAGCACAGAGGCAGCTCCAGCCTGGGGGACAGGTGAGCCCAGTCACGCACTGCAGTCCTCTGACTATTCATTGCTCCCTTCCCTCTGACCACACAGCTGCCGCAGAACATTCAGAAATGCCAGGAGAACCAAGGCTTCAGCAACAATCCCTGCTTTCCGTTGTTCTATCGAGCAGAAAACTACTGTGAGAGTAAGATCATGGACATCTGAGATGTGGGGCCCCTCCCAGTTCCTGCTACCCTGTCCTTGCCACCATGTCTCTGCCACCCTGTCCCTTCCACC
>NW_007738809.1:1851-3025 GCF_000696425.1 Galeopterus variegatus
CCAACAAAAAGAATAAAACCCAAACATAAAGAAAAACCACCCAGAAGAAGAAGAAGAAGAAAAAACAAACAAAAGAAGACAGCCCCAACAAAAAGAAGAGAACCCAACAGAAGGAAGAAAACTCCCCTCCAAATAAGAAAACCCCAACAAAAAGCAGAATGAAGGAACACCCATCAAAAACAAATTCCCAATGATAAGAAGAAAACCTCTCAGTACAGAAACCCCCCCAAAAGAACACTGGAAAAGTAGAACCCCCCAAAAGAAGAAAACACCAACAAAGAGAGAAAAAACCAACAAAAATAAGAAGAAACCCACAAGAAGAAAAACCCCAGTAAAAAGAAGAAAGTGCCAGCANAAAAATAAATATGTAAGAAAAAAGAAAGAAAGAAAGCAGCAGGGTGCCCTCACCAGTAGTCTAGCCTCAGGGTCCCATAGGGGAAGACCAGTAGAATTGGTCCCTTGGGAAGGCCAATCAGGGGGCCCCTTAATGCTGGGGTAGGCCAAGGAAGCACTTGGGGCAGGCCTGGCAGGCCCTTAGTGGAAGGGAGCCCTTACCAGTGGGGGATCCTGAATAGTAGGCCTGGCCACGGAGGCCCTTAGCGCCAAATAGGCTAGGCCAGGAGGCCCATAGTGCCAGGTCAGAGGGGTCCTAGGTGCCCGGTCCAGGCCAAGGAAGCACTCAGGGCAGGCCTGACAGGCCCTTAGCAGAAGGGGGCCCTTAGCNCAAAATGAAAACTCCAAAAGAGAACCCCCCAAAACAAGAAAACACCCCAAAACAAGAAAACCAAAAACTCCCCAAGAAAACTCCCACAAAAAGAAAATCCACACAGAAGAAAA
Source organism: Galeopterus variegatus (assembly GCF_000696425.1). Classification (NCBI taxonomy): domain Eukaryota; kingdom Metazoa; phylum Chordata; class Mammalia; order Dermoptera; family Cynocephalidae; genus Galeopterus; species Galeopterus variegatus. Next base: position 2,689 of record NW_007738809.1, read on the forward strand.
CCCTAACAAAAAGAAAAAACAATAACCCCCCCAAAGAAGAAAATCCCTAAAAATGGACAGAAAAATACAAAAATCAAAAAATGCGAACAAACAACCAACCAAAAAAAAAAAAGGAAAAATACTAAAAGAGAGAAAAAACAAAGAAAAAAAAAAAAAAAACCCATAAAAGAAAAACCAAAAATAAATACGTAAGAAAACAAGAAGAAAAAAGAAAGAAAGAAAGCAGCAGGGTGCCCTCACAAGTAGTCCAGCCTCAGGGACCCATAGCGGAAGCAAAGAATTGGTCCCTTGGGAAGGCCAGTCAGGGGGCCCCTTAATGCCGGGGCAGGCCAAGGAA
>NW_007738809.1:4729-5523 GCF_000696425.1 Galeopterus variegatus
TCGTCCAAAGCTTAGCCAGCTCCTGCTCCAGGACCTCCAGGTCATGGCTCTGTAACCCAACAAAGCAAGGGGTCCCTTTCCTATTAGAGAAATGTCTTATACCATTGCTGCGTTCCTAACCACTTAGAATTACAACAGAAACACACCACATTCTCCCGTCAGCTTCTATAGGAGGCATTTTCAGTACTTTCAATTCTCACAACTCTGAAAGAACTACTGTTTTGTGGCCATTTAATTGATAAGGAACCTGATGTTCAGAGAGGTTGAGTAACTTGCCCAACATCACACAGCTGGTGAGTTTATTGAGTTGAGACATCAATCTGCTTCCAAAGATCATAATTTATCATAATTTATCAAATATTCATTATTTATCATTTATCAAATATTCAAGTATCTNCTGGTGAGTTTATTGAGTTGAGACATCAATCTGATTCCAAAGATTATAATTTATCATAATTGATCAAATATTCATTATTTATCATTTATCAAATATTGAAGTATCTGTTATGTGCCAGGCACTATTTTAGGCCTGGGAATACAGTGACAAAAATAAAAGACACACACACAAAAAAATGCACTCACGGATCTCACATTCCCACTGGAGGAAACAGGTACAAGGCAAACCAGTAAAATAATTATTTCAGAAAGTGATAACTGCTTTGGAGAAAGAAAAATCAAGGGAAATGGGCAGAGACTGCTGGCAGGGAGGGAGGCTGCCATTTTAGATAAGGTAGCCAGGAAAAGCCTCAGGCAGAAGGGACTGTTCGAACACTGACCAGAAGGAGGTGTGGGAG
>NW_007738809.1:6913-8060 GCF_000696425.1 Galeopterus variegatus
CTGACTTTCACAGGGACTGTAGGGGCTGCAAGTCAACCAGTGTCTTTTCAGGGTGGGAGGGTAAAATCTGGGCTGAGGAGAGATGTTAGTGAGGTCCCTGTTGTCTTTGCCCTTGACATTCACAGGGGGTTTGCCAGGAGCCTTGGGAAGGGTCCAGGACCCAAGTTCTAGGACCCAGGCTCTCCCACTAAACTAGATGTGCAACTTGGGCAAGGCCCTTTCACCTCTGGGTCTCGGTATACAACTCTGTAAAACCAGAGTCTCACTTGGAGCCAATTATTATTTTCCAGAGGATTATTGTTATCGGTGATAAGGTTAGTGTGAAGCACCCAGAGTAATTTTGATGTGCATCGAAATTTGGAACTCCTGGGCCAGCCCGGTGGTGCACTGGAGAGTGCGCCGCTTGGGAGTTCAGCGGCGCTCCCGCTGAGGGTTCGGATCCCATGTGGAGACCGGTTCCCGCTCACTGGCTGAGCGTGGTGCGGGCGCAACACCGAGGGTTGCGATCCCGTTGCCAGTCAGTAAAAAAGACAAAAAGGAAAAAAAAAAATTTGGAACTACTGCTCAGTGGTGTCCCTACGCTCACTCAGGACTAGCTACATAATTTCTGGGTCCAGTGCAAATGAAAACGTGGGGCCCCTTTTTGTTAAAAAAGAAATTACTAGGAATTTCAAGATGACAACAGCAGAGCATTCAACCAAATGAGGGGCCTTTCTAAGCAGGGACTCTGCAGCCACCGCCTGCCCTGCCTCCACCCAACCCAAGACTCTACCAGTCACCACCTTCCATCCCCACCACTGCGCCTCCTGCATGCTCACCTCCATGCTAAGCAAAGGGTTCCAAGGACTTGATGAAAGGTGGGGTGTTCCAGCTCACAGAACGACACCCTGCATGTGCATGGCCCTTCCTCAGCTGAGTCACCAAGGTCCACCCAGCAGGGGGCTAGAGCAAAGGGGCAGCTGGGAGTGAAGGGGGCTGTGAGGAAATTGGACTAGTTTAAGCTATTTTTGTGTGTTCTTCAGTATGTGAGGAGCAGCTCTGAACTGCTTATCAGCAGAGCTCCTGTCTAAAAATAAAGCCTACTGTTTTCCACACCCAGGGCTCAGAGGACCTTTTCCTGTTATCTGGCTCGTAGACCTGCGTGTGA
>NW_007738809.1:9363-10845 GCF_000696425.1 Galeopterus variegatus
GGCGGGGCGAGGGTCGGCCTCACCTGGTCTGCGCACGCTCCAGGCGCCTTCGATGGGGACGAAGGCTTCGTGGTTCCTTTACTGTCGCCACGGCAGTCAGTCCCCAGTGACGCTCTACAGCTTTTATAACTCAATGCAGCCGTGGGGATTTGTTTTCCTGCCCCGGGGTCATTGCACTTGAGGAATGATGTACAAGTAAAGGCAATGTTCTTACAGCTTTAAACGTGGACAAGCGAGACGTCTCACACTCCTTACAATTAAGAACAGAGAACACGCAACTCACTTGGATAAACCCGCATCCAAACCTAAAAATTTAGGTTTGTAAATGAATGCATTCAACAACGCTCTTCCAACTACTTTCTGTTACACATCAAAATCAGTTAAGGCGAACCAGGGGAGGCGAGGGGAGAGAGAATCAAATGTTTTGTGCAATAGTTTATTACTTCTACTTATTTTTATTGTTAAATAGATCGTACATGCAAGAATGTGTTACGTTTTTGTTTGTTTAAAGAATAAAACTCCATGTTACCAGAACTCAAATTACAAAATAGCCCATTTCCTGGTGCCTGCAAGACCTCCCCTTAGTCCCTCCCAGTCCCTCCCTCTTTCTTACCCCTGAGAGTAATCGCTACCCCGACGCTTTCGTTAATTAGCAGTACCCCGAGGCTTTCGTTAATTGCTCCCCGGTTTTTGTATCGTGTGTGTGTGCGTGTGTGTGTGTGTGTGTGTGTGTATTCTTAAGTAACACAGCGTTTAGTTTTGCTTAGTTCCGATCTTTATGTAATGGACTTGGACTGCGTGTAGTCTGTGTAATTCGTTTCTTTCACATTGTTGAGCCATATGTCCATGCTGATGAATAAAACCGNCCAGCCCTGCAGCCCCACGCTGCCCACCGCCAGCAGCAGCAACGGAACCGCCAAGAGCAGTCGGTCCCTGCGGCCACAGCCCAGGGCTCCGGCGCGGGGCCTTGGCGGGGAGTCCGTGGGGCTCCCGGTGGCCGTCTCCCGGCTCGCCTGGCGGTGCCTCGCCGCCGTGTCCGCGCCGCGCCAGGCTGGGCTGCGACCACCCAGCAGCGCCGAGCCAAGCCCCAGGAGCCTACAGCTCAGGCCCGGGCGCACCGCACACCCGCCTTAGAGAAAGCCGGTGCTTCGTTGGCGAAGCCCCGGAAGGCGGGGCGAGGGTCGGCCTCACCTGGTCTGCGCACGCTCCAGGCGCCTTCGATGGGGACGGTCTTCGTGGTTCCTTTACTGTCACCACAGCAGTCAGTCCCCAGTGACGCTCTACAGCTTTTATAACTCAATGCAGCCGTGGGGATTTGTTTTCCTGCCCCGGGGTCATTGCACTTCAGGAATGATGTACAAGTAAAGGCAATGTTCTTACAGCTTTAAAGATGGACAAGCGAGTCGTCTCAAACTCCTTAAAATTAAGAACAGAGAACACGCAACTCACTTGGATAAACCCGCATCCAAACCTAAAAATTTA
>NW_007738809.1:12881-14005 GCF_000696425.1 Galeopterus variegatus
TTCAGGAATGTCTTCACTATTTTTGGCTCTTTGCTCATCCACATAAATTTTAGAATCACTGCCAATTTGTATAAAAAAGCTGTATTAGGATTTTTGTTGAAATGCATTGTATCCATAGATGAATTTAGGAGGAATTGTCATCTCTCTAATAGTATCTTTCTATCCAGGAGCATAGTGTGTTCATTTATTTATGCCTTTTAAAACTTCTTTCAATAAAATTTTATAGTTTCTCCATGTGGGCTTTGTACATCTTTTACTAGATCTATTTCTTGGTGTTTCATATATTTGCTATCCAAATGATATCTTTTTTTTTTTTCCTTTTTGTCTTTTTTCGTGACCGGCAACGGGATCGCAACCCTCGGTGTTGCGCCCACACCTCGCTCAGCCAGTGAGCGGCCGGTCTGTATGTGGGATCCAAACCCTCAGCGGGAGTGCTGCCGCGCTCCCAAGCGGCGCACTGTAGCAGTGCGCCACCGGGCCGGCCACCAAATGATATCTTTTTAAAGTAAGATTTTCTAATTGATTTTAGCCATTCATAGAAATACATATAATTTTTGCATATTAATGATTTTATCCAGAACTCNGTAGGGATTCCATTTCACTTGGATAACCAAGTGTCCTAGAACAGCGTAATAAACAGTTGATGCTCAGCCCATTAATCTGTAATGCCTGCTGTGCCATACATCAGTTTTCCACATAGGCACGGGTCTGTTCTTGTCTGCTACTCTCTATGTCTATCCATATACGAAAACCCTACTGTTTTAGTTACTAGAGAGACAATAAGTCTCGATGTCTGATAGGGCAAGTTTTCNTGGGTGGGGATTCCCATTGCTTCACAGTCTCACCGACACTTGTCATAAGCTGCTAATTTTCTCCAGTCTGATACAGGAGAAATGTCATACAATTGCGCTTTAAATGTGCATCTAGGGTTACAAATGAGGTTGAGCATCTTTTCATATATTTATGGGCCAATATTTGTATCGCCTCTTGTTTTAAATGTCTGCTTATATATTTTGCCAGTTTTTCTCTTGAGATGTTTTTCTCATCGATTTAAAGGGGATTTTTTTGTTTTTTTCACCACCTCTGTCTTTGGAGGAGATTTGAAGATTTGAAGGATTCTTTAT
>NW_007738809.1:16045-16533 GCF_000696425.1 Galeopterus variegatus
ATAAGGAAACTGAAGTCCTGAGAGATAAATATTAAATATCTTGCAGAGGACATGAACACCTGAAAATTTGTTCCAGGAATGTTTCCTTTTACATTAGACCAAAGAGCTGTGACAGCGACGTAGGTCGTCCTGAGTTGTCCAACAAAACCACTTGCCCACTCTTGAATTCAATCTGTGCTTTCCTTCCTCCTTGGCTTTACTCATGGTGTGCTCCCTGCCTGAAACACCCTCACCTATTCCTCTGTCCTGTTCCTACTTCTCCTTCAAGGATGTTACTGCTTTAGGAAGCCTTCCGTGAGGCTCTCGGCCTGTAGCATCTCTCCTCTGAGCTCCTTGGGACCTTTTTGGTGCCTTTCTTAGAGCGAGCATCACTTGCTACCCTGGATTATGAATCTTGGTGTACAGGTCTTTCCTCCCTAACATTGGGCCCTTGAGGGTTGGATCCATGTCCGAGTCATCTTTGAATCTCCCACAGTGCCTGTGCAAGG
>NW_007738809.1:18465-19923 GCF_000696425.1 Galeopterus variegatus
GAAAAGCCTAGCTGCTAGTGAAAGTGTAGAAGACAAGAAAACCGGGGAAAGTTTAGAATGCCTTAGAGCCCGGTTACGTGGTGGTGAGCAGAATGCTTATGGAAATACAGACGGTGAAGGCCATTCTGTGAAAAACCTCAGATGTAAACGAGAAGGGATTTATTGGAAACTGGGGCAAAGATCACCCTTGGTACGAACTGGCAAGGGACTTGGCTGCATTCTGTTCATGCCCCAAAGTTTTATGGAATGTGGCACTTCAGTGTGCTGACCCAGTGTATTTGACAGAAGAAATTTCTAAGCAGCAAAACATTCAGGAAGTTGCATGGCTACTTACAACAGCCTATGCTGAGTTGTGGTGGCAAAGGCATGGTGTAAAGCCAGAATTTATACTTAAAAGGAAAGCAGAACATAGAGATTTGGAAAATGTGCAGCCTGTCCATGTGGTAGAGAAGCAGAGAGCGGTTTCAGGAGAACAATTCAACGGTATAGGACTGTTGGGTAAGGGGATTAGTGCAGATGAAAGGGATTGTCAAGAGAAGGGAAAAAAATACCTTGGAAGCATTTCAGAGATCTTGCGGGCTGTGGCTTCCATTACAGGCCCAGATGCTTAGGGAGACAGAATGGTCTTAGGGAGACTTAATGCTCTTGGGGAACAGGCCCTAGGTGCCCTTCACCAGCTCGCTGCCAAGGGCCACCTCGGGATGCTGCTCCCCACACCAGCACCCCAGCTGCTTTGGCTGCTCCAGCTGTAGCAAAACTGGCCCCAGGTGTGGCTGGACCCACAGATTTGGGAACTATAAGCCATAAGCCTTGGCGGCATCCAACAGATGTTAGGTCTGATGCCCACAGAATGCCAGAGCTGTGGAGACTTGGGAGCCTCCACCCTAATTTCAATGGATGTATGGAAAAGCCTGGGGACCCAGGAATAGAACTGTTACATGGGAGTGTTCACCACATAGAGCCTTTGTTAGAGCAATGCCAAGAGGAAATTTGCGGTCAGAGTTGCAGCAGAAAAACCCCACCAGTGCCATGCCTAGTGGAGCCGTGGGAGTGGGACCACCAGGGAGACCCCAGAATTGTGGAGCTACCAGCATGAAGTGCCAGCCTGGGAGAGCTGAAGCATGGCCTCAGACTAGGAAAGCCATAGGAGCAGAACTGCCTGAGGACTTGGGGACCCAACCCCTGTACCAATGTGCAGAGGACGTTGAACATGGACTCAAGGCACACAATTCACCAGCTTTAAGATTTGATGACTGACCTGCTGGTTTTGGGACTTTCTTAGGACCTGCTACCTGATTCTTTTGGCCTATTTCTCCCTTTTGGAATTAGAATATGTACCCTATGTTCTCCCACCTTTGTATCTTGGCAGTAAATAACTTGTATTGCTTTTACAGCCTGGACTTTGAACTTTAGACTTTTATGTTGAAACAAGACTTTGGAGACGAAATAAATTTATTT
>NW_007738809.1:21054-21748 GCF_000696425.1 Galeopterus variegatus
CACCGGCCTTCCCCAGTGCTCCCTCCTGCCTTCTGGCCCCTGGGAGCCCTGGGATATTTCCCAGCAGTCTGAGAGATGCAGGGTCCATGCTTTGAGAGTGAGGGAAGGTGAAAGTTCTGGAGATGGTGGTAGCTTACACCTAGGTGCTTCCAGAAAAGGGAGGTGTCCCATCCCACCTGTGGCATGGGGCAGTGGGGCTTGCAGAGACAGTGACCAGGCTCTTAGAGCCTGGAGTGGGAGTCAAATCCTCAGGCACATGGTGGTTTCTCTGATGGGGCGCACAGAGCAGATCCCAGAGAGGGATTCTGTCCAGCCCAGACTCTTTCTGGCCCCAGGGAGTGACAGGCATATGGCAGTCCTAGGCGACCCCAGCATATGGTTCCTACACGTATCACACCAGGGAAGCCTCTAGCCCTGCCGCTCACAGGATTTTTTTTTTCCTTTTTGTCTTTTTTACTGACCGTCAATGGGATCGCAACCCTCGGTGTTGTGCCCGCACCGCGCTCAGCCAGCGAGCGGGAACCGGTCTCCACATGGGATCCGAACCCTCGGCGGGAGTGCCGCCGCGCTCCCAAGCGGCGCACTCTCCAGTGCGCCACCGGGCTGGCCCTCACAGGATTTTTTGCCAGACAGAGGAGACATGGGCCAGTAGTAAGGGAGGCCTCTCTGCCACGTAGACCCTCTAACCTTTCTC
>NW_007738809.1:23708-25056 GCF_000696425.1 Galeopterus variegatus
AGGCCAGCTTCAATGACGGAGAGTTCGTGGAGAGTCAGGCAGAGAACCCTGGTCTCCTGACGTCTAGCCCAGCTACTCTAGAGGGGGATGGGCCCTCTGAGGGCTCCCGGAAGGCAGGCAGGTGGCTGCGCCTCTGGTTCCCCTTCTCGTCCCCCTGCAAGTCTGGCCCACTGTCCGGGCAGCCACCAGTACCTATGACAATGAGGATGGCAATGCTCACAGCCTGGCCCGGCGTGTTCTCAGCCACAGCCTTGTACTCGCCGCTGTCCTCAGGGGTGACACTGGGGATGACGAGGGAGCACACGCCCAGCACATCCGTGCTATACACGGTGGGGTTTCCTTCCAGGCTCTGGTCATTCCTGAACCAGGTGACACGGGGCTGCGGCCAGCCCTGCACGGCGCAGCTCATGCAGCACTCGCAGCCCTGCAGCAACAGGTGGGACCGCAGGCCCACCAGGAAGCGGGGCTTCTACCTCAGGTCAGGTTCCCGGTAGCTTGGAGCCTTCACTGTGAACCTGTCTGTGGTGCAAACCCAGGGCCAGAGAGAGGAGGGAGAAAGTGAGGAAGGCCTGGCTGAGGCTGAGTCTGGTAGAAANGAAGCTTAAGTACCCACTGTCACTGCTGAGGGTGGGAGTCCTACTATGGCAATCAAAAGGTTGGTCCTTGAGGAAGTGATTAGATTGTAGGACTGTGCTGTAGTGCATTGCTTAATAATGGTTGTCAGGGGCGTGGTTCTGAGGATGTAAAAAGAAGAGCACATGAGAGGTCAGTCTCTCTCTGCTCTGCCGTTTTCTGCCATGTGTGACCCCTGGGTCCCTGTTGCCACCACAAGATGTGTTCCCTGGATTTTCGACTGCCCACCCTCTGAAACTGGAAGCAATGAATTTCATTTTCTTTATAAATTACTGAGTTTCATGTATTTTATTTTAAACAACAGAAACAGACTAATTCAGAGAATTGGTACCAGAGAAATGGGATGTTGCTTATAACAAATACTTGAAAATGTGGACCTGGCTTCAGAACTGGGTATTGAGGAGAGACTACAAGAATGTGAAGTAGCAGGCTAGAAAAGCCTAGCTGCTAGTGAAAGTTTAGAAGACAAGAAAACAGGGGAAAGTTTAGAATGTCTTAGAGCCCTGTTACGTGGTGGTGAGCAGAATGCTTATGGAAATACAGACGGTGAAGGCCATTCTGTGAAANAGACTAGGAAAGCCACAGAAGCAGAGCTGCCTGAGGACTTGGGGACCCAACACCCGTACCAATCTGCAGAGGACGTTGACCATGGAGTCAAGGTACACAATTCACCAGCTTTAAGATTTGATGACTGACCTGCTGGTTTTGGGACTTT
>NW_007738809.1:26056-26710 GCF_000696425.1 Galeopterus variegatus
CTGATTCTTTTGGCCTATTTCTCCCTTTTGGAATTAGAATATGTACCCTATGTTCTCCCACCATTGTATCTTGGCAGTAAATAACTTGTATTGTTTTTACAGCCTGGACTTTGAACTTTAGACTTTTGAGTTGAAAAAAGACTTTGGAGACAAAATAAATTTATTTGTACGTGAAAAGGACATGAGTTTGGGGGGTCAGGGGTGGAATGTTGTAGGGTAGATGCCCTCTCAACCTCATTGAAGCTCAAATCTCCACTGTAACTGTTGAGGATGAGAAATCCTATTTTAAGGTAATTAAAAGGTGGGGCCTTGAAGAGGTGATTGGATTATAGGACCCCGCTGTAGTGAATGAATTAAAAATAGTGGTCAGGGGCATGGTTCTGAGGGCTTAAAAAGAAGAGCCCAGGAGACGTTAGTCTCTCTCTGCTCTGCCATTTTCTGCCATGTGGGATCCTGGTTCGCTGCTGCCACCACAAGATGTATTCCAGGGACTTTGGAATTCTCAGCCTCCGAAACTGTCAGCAATAAATTTTGTTTTCTTTATAAATTACTAAGTTCCATGTATTTTGTGATAAGCACAGAAATGGACTAGTACAGGAGTGAAGGGCAGACATGTCCCAGCTTGTCGGGTGACCTGCTAGGCCTCCAAACTGA
>NW_007738809.1:28680-29021 GCF_000696425.1 Galeopterus variegatus
TATTGCTATTCAAAATATGGGATATTTTAACTAGTATTGAGGAAAAATGTTTTCTTATTAATATAAATCTTTTGCTTTACTGAAAAGGAGACTACCAATGAGAGAACCAGCACAGCTTTATAGGCACTAAATGTCCATATCTGGGCATATTTATGAAAGAGCAACGCAGAACAAGCCTCTTCATCTCTTTTTTTCTTGTTGGCTGGCCACTACAAGGATCCAGACACTTGACCTTGATGCTAACAACACTGTGCTCTAAACAAATGAGCCAACCGGCCAGCCTTAGTCTTTTTCCTTGAAATGTTGCAAGGCCATACTGGGAAGCTTTGGTGGGTGGTATG
>NW_007738809.1:34675-34968 GCF_000696425.1 Galeopterus variegatus
TTGCTGAGTGCCGCAGCATACACGCTACAGAGAAATGTTCTGGTCCAGTGCTGAAGGGCCACTTCTGCACAGAGGTGAATTCGGAATAACTACACATGTTTACAGGTTATTTTATCTTATTTTATTGCTATTCAAAATATGAGATATTTTAACTAGTATTGAGGAAAAATGTTTTATTAACATAAATCTTTTGCTTTACTGAAAAGGAGACGACCGATGAGAGAACCAGCACGGCTTTATAGGCACTAAATGTCCGTATCTGGGCATATTTATGAAAGAGCAACGCAGAACAA
>NW_007738809.1:40641-40951 GCF_000696425.1 Galeopterus variegatus
CATGGGGTCCCGAGCAAAGACAGCATCTGATGGGGGACCAGGTTCTCCGGGTCCTGCGGGAGTCACAGCCGTGACCCGGAACTCGTACTGACAGCCCTGCCGCAAGTCCACCACAGTCCACCTCCTACCTGTGAATAGCCCATGACCCATTAGTCCCACCCTGAGGGGACCAGGTGATGGAGCGACAGCTCAGTGCGTCCAAGTTCTGGAGAAGACCAAGCCCGGGGTCCTAGCACACCCCTCCGCCAACCCAGTCAGCCAGGTGTGACTCTCCAAGGGGAAAAGAGCACTTCTCGGGGGGCAGGGGCCC
>NW_007738810.1:0-369 GCF_000696425.1 Galeopterus variegatus
CAGGGAGGAGAGTCAGGGACTAGAAACAGGCAGTGTCAGCACAGAATAGAAGCCAAACTGGCCTCACACAAGTGCACCTTGATCTCACCTGCACGTGGGCCTCACCTGCACCTGGGCCTCACCTGCGCCTGAACCTCACCTGCACCTGGGCCTCACCTGCACCTGGGCCTCACCTGCTCTGGAGCTTCACCTGTACCTGGGCCTCACCTGCACCTGGGCCTCACCTGCACTGGAGCCTCACCTATACCTGGCCCTCACCTGCACCTGGGCCTCAACTGCACCTGGGCCTCACTTGCACCTGGGCCTTACCTGCACCTGGGCATTATCTGCATCTGCTGTAGGTTCTGCTGGAACCACATTAGGACTGAG
>NW_007738810.1:1148-2271 GCF_000696425.1 Galeopterus variegatus
GGGGAGAGAGGGAGGAGGGCGGGAAGTGTCGGTGGTGGGCCATAATAATCATATACATTGTTATTGACAAAATAAAAATTAAAAAAAAAAAAGACAGTGCGAGGACAAACACACGGAGTCATGTGCAGAAACGAGCTCCCCAGGCCTGTGCAGCACAGCACGACCATTAACCCAGGGCTGGATGAGTAAATGAGGGCACAGGGAATTCTGTAACGACGCGGATCTGTATGTCGTACTTGAAATGCCTATGATGCATCCTAGAAGAAGAGAAAAATGTCTCTGTACTGTAAAACTTCCTCCCCGGGCATCCCCAGGACAGGCGTTGGGGGTGGGGCAGCCGGACACCGTCTACAGCTCCTGGGGGTCCCGTGTGGAGCTGGCGCAGGGCCCTGAGTGCATGGCCAGCCTCGCACCGGGAGAGGGTGGTTTCCAAGGACATGGAACAAGCCTGAGCTTGNTGTACTGTAAAACTTCCTCCCCGGGCATCCCCAGGACAGGTGTTGGGGGTGGGGCAGCCGGGCACCGTCTACAGCTCACGGGCTCCCGTGTGGAGCTGGAGCAGGGCCCTGACTGCATGGCCAGCCTCGCACAGGGAGAGGGTGGTTTCCAAGAACATGGAACAAGCCTGAGCTTGTGGGCCTCGCAGTGATCAATAACCACCACTGTGTCAACACCCACAGGACACTGAGGGTCCAAAACGGGTCAGACTCGGCCACATCCCAGGCGTGGAGTCCACTAGGGCCAGAGGCACGTCCATGCATGGGAAGGCCGAGCCCCTGCACTGTCACAGCCAACACCCCCTACCCAGGGGCTGCGAGCCCAGGTGTTAGGAGCACAGGGGAGCTGGGGCAGGGAGGAGAGTCAGGGACTATAAACAGGCAGTGTCAGCACAGAATAGAAGCCAAACTGGCCTCACACAAGTGCACCTTGATCTCACATGCACGTGGGCCTCACCTGCACCTGGGCCTCACCTGCACCTGAACCTCACCTGCACCTGGGCCTCACCTGCACCTGTGCCTCACCTGCACCTTCATCTCACCTGCACCTGAACCTCACCTGCATCTGGGCCTCACCTGCACTGGAGCCTCACCTGTACCTGGGCCTCACCTGCACCTGGGCCTCA
>NW_007738810.1:3157-7018 GCF_000696425.1 Galeopterus variegatus
TTGCACCTGGGCCTTACCTGCACCTGGGCATTATCTGCATCTGCTGTAGGTTCTGCTGGAACCACATTAGGACTGAGACTACAGGGTCACCAGCAGGGGTGGGACATTCCCTCTGGGAACAAGATTCTCTGACATCTCCAGTCTCCTGGTGGCTGATTGCAGGTGGACCTCAGCAATGACCGCACTCGAAGGCCAAGGTCCCAGGGAGAGCCCAGTGAGAGCCCAGGTCGGCCGCAGGCAGCGCACAGGGCCGTGTTCCTAGAGGACGGCTGTGCTCTCCTTCTGGGTTCCCTCACAGGGTGAGGAGCATGGTTTAGACCCTTTATTGAAGTCACAGCCACAGGAATGACTCCTGACCTCTCCCCCTCTAACCTTCCTGAGTAGAGGCACCTGCTGTCCTCAGTAGAACACAAAGCCCCAGTGTGATCCCTGTATGGTATGGGAGCGATTATGATCTGAAGGGACATTGCAGTGGAGCAAACTGCAGTGGGAACAGACCCCTGTCTGGCTGGAGCCCAGGTCAGGGCTGGGAACAGTCACTGTCTTCCTGCAGGAGGGGCTGCCCAAGCTCCCAGCAGGAGACTGAGACTGCTGGGCCCCCAAAGCCACCCCTCAGGGCCTTGCCTTCCTCCCCAGGTTGGCTCTGGACATCCAGGTTACCCCAGGCTCAGCCTATGGCCCCTGGTCCCCAACGATGGGATTAGGGTTGGAGGTGTCGTGGTGGTATTACTGTACTGTTGGACCTGCTAAAGCCACAGCATCACAGGGTCCATCAGAAACCCTATCCCCAGGACACCCAAGCTACAGTCCTCCCTTCCAGCACCACTGAGCACCATGCTGGGATTCTGAATCAGGCCACAGCACCATGGGTACAGTGACTCCCACAGCACTCAGCTGTGACCCAAACCCGGGTGGCAGCAGGCACAGAGAACTCCCCCCCATGGCTTCCCCCAGACACGCCAGGGTCCCCACCAAGGGGCTCCTGCCCACTGAGCCAGAGTGGATGATGAGACTCACGAACCACAGTCACCCCCAATGTCAGCCAGACCCAGCTCCAAGGGACTGCACCCCTCCCTCCAGGCTGGTGGATGTGCAGGGGCCACCACTGAGAGGCTCAGAGACCCCACTCCTTGAGGACGCTGTGACCCCTGGGTGGGGGCAGGAGAACATGGGGAGAGGCTGTCCCATGCCCCGGCTCTGTCCCTGCCAAGGTCACTGCCCTGCCTGGCGAGGAACAGGCTACCCCAGCCACCCATACGCCCACCCCACAACCTACACCACCCTGCACCTGACGCCTGACCCCGAGAAGATGCAGGAGGCACCTGGGCTATGTGGCCCCCCTGGGGCATACAACAAACTGAGGTGGGGTCTCCTGTGCTCAGGAGCATCTGGTTGAATTTGGCCTTAGACATATTTCTCTCAAGGGGGAGAGTCAGGTGCAGGCTTCACAGAGTTTGCTGGAGGCCGCCCCTGTGTGGGCACCGGCCCTTCCTGGGGCCAGTCCTAAGAGAGAAGATGCTCAGGAGCATCCAGAGCCCACGGTGGTCCTGTCAGTCCTGCCCATTCCTCACTGTCACCAGGGAGAGCGGCCCCAGGACCCAGCTCCAACACTCAGAGACAAAGACTCTCTCAGAAATCCTCACCCCCTGTTCATGGGACACCCTCTCCCAAGGACTGTCCACTACTGGATCCCAGTAGAGAAACCAAGTCTGTGTCAGGACAGCCCCCAGTAGACAAGGACTACGTGCTGCCTGCACAGCTACAACTGCAGGGAGTAGCAGCCACGGCCGGCAGGACACGTCCTTCTCCCAGGCCCTCCTACAGCTCAGCATCTCATGGTTTGTCCCTCCCAGGAAAGCAGAGGACATGGGACCCCAGAGGAGCCAGGGGGCAGCCCAGGCCCCGGGCACAGGCCATATTGTCGGGGCCTCTGTCACTGTGCCTACTGGAGCAGTAGCTCCACAATGACTGGCCCTGTGTTCAAAACTCGCTGCCCACACCAGAGCCTGGCTGGGTCCCCACACGCCGTCCCCCAGCCACACTGGCAGTAGGCTGACTTCATGGATGGCTGAATTTCCCAGCTCCAGGGCCACAGCAGATCCCAGGGACAATGCAGCCTGGGGGTGCCCATGTGCTGGCCAGTGTCCAGTGCCCGGGCAGGGAAGGATGTGAGCTCCCGGGATGATGGGTCCCAACTCCCCGTGTCCACCCCCTGCTGCCCCACAGCCCAGCCCTCCCATGCCTGACCCTCATCCAGAGGAGCTGCCCAGCCCTGCTCTGCCCTGAGGAGGCCCCCACCATGGACACCGCACTATGTCAAGGCCAGGGGAGGACAGGACAGAGCCCTCTCCTCACAGCCCCCCACACAGGCTCCTGCAGGGACCTCAGAAGGAGAACAGGGAATTCGGTCCCTGCGTGGCCCTCAGCAGCCCAGTGCTTTACTCTGGGAACCCCACCCTGAGAACTCCCTTTCCCATGGCCCAGCCTTGACCCTCTCCCCACGCTCCGCTCTGTCCTCATCCTCCCCTGCAGAGAAACCACCGAATACCATCCAGGGGGGGGTGGGCTGGAGGCTGGGCAGCTGGATGATTTGGTCCCAGGATCTATCACGGTGACACTAACAGAAGAGACTAAAATAAGACTAAATAAGACTATGAACTGCTGAGCTACTGCACTGTTGGCCCCACAGTGGCAGGCTACCGAACAGAGACCAGCAAACAGGAAAAAGGGTGGGGCCAGAGCTGTCTAAAGTCCTGTCCAGGAAGCCTGTGGGTACAACCCCAGCCCAACCCAGAGGACATTGCCTGGACCTTGCATGCCAATGGGGATTTTGTGCAGGCCTAAGACATGGTGGTGATTATGATAGTGGATACGGATACACACAGTGATACAAGCCACACCCAAAATTTGCCGCACATCTGCCCAGGCAGCCTCGGATGCCAGAGAGCCCTGCCCAGCAGCCCAGCGCTCCTGGAAGAGGATCCGAGCCACTGGACACCTGGAAGATTTGTGCAGCCCCGCGTCACAGCGGCACGGTGGGAGCCACCCCTATGAGAAAGTCTGCATCTAAAACTGACCCGTGAACTCCAGGGAGGACCAAACAGGAGGCCCCCAGCCCAGGGCCCGCTGGTCACCTCAATACCAGGATGCCTGCAGTGCTCCCACCATCTGCTCTCTCCTCCTCCTCCCTGCAGGGAAGCCCAGGAAGCCACCCAGGAACGGACGGGCGGGAGGATGGCAGCTGGACGATTTGGTCACAGGCTCTGTCACAGTGACCCTGGGATGAGAGCTAGCTCCAGTGGGGTGATATTCACTACACCACGGTCACCAGCGAACACATGGGGGATGTGACGCTCAGTGCCCCACGGGCGTCTGCTGTCCTCTGTCCTCATGAGCTGACCCCCTGGGCCTTGAACCAGCCCACCTCCCCCTCCTACCTCCGAATGTCCACATCTGTCGCCTGAGCTCTGTCTACCCTGGAGCCAGCAGGGCAGGAGTAGACATAGATGCGGGGGCATGGGAGTGGCAGAGCAGTGACAGGAAGGGAAGGAAACGGGGGAAGTTCAGCTCACGAACCCCGTCTCTGCCCCATGGGCCCTGGTAGGAATCCTCATGCTGGGACCTGCAGATGCCCCTCCCCCAGGGCTCTGGAAGGGACAGGCAGGAGACAGATTCTGCACGGGGCCCTTTCACTGTGGAATACCCCAAGGTGGCTCCAGCCAGACCCAATATCCCTGGAAGATGCCTCAACTGTAGCAACCATGTCTGGGAAACAGGCATCCCAAAGACCACACAGGACTTACACCCCATCAGGCCCCAAGCCAGAAGGAACTGTGAGTGACAGTCAAGTAGTCTGAGTGA
>NW_007738810.1:7479-9170 GCF_000696425.1 Galeopterus variegatus
ACGTCCTGTCACCGGGCAGAAATGAAAGCTCCCCTGTGCCAAGGCTCACTGAGCCTGGAGCTCCATGAGCTCAGGAGAAGAGAGAACATGACTGAGGGATCCCACCGCTGAAGGTCAAGCAAAACCAAAGGAGACCTGGGTCAAATGACAGGGAGACTGCACGGGCCAGGTGTTTTCTGATGGCATCTGTATCACAGTGGGATGGTAGTGGCTGGTATCAGAGTGACACTTGACAAGCCAGAAACTGTGCCCCCTAAGTCAGGCCCAGGGCTGGGTCCTGAGAGCCGAGCGTGGCATGCAGATGCAGCACCCGCCCTTCCAGCCCGTGAACATCTTCCCAGTGGGGCGTGGGCAGCCCCCACACCCACTCCATGCAGGAGGGTCCCCCATCACCCTCCCCATTGGAGGCCAAACTGCTCAGAGAACCTGGGGCCTAAGGACCCCAGGCCAACCCAGAAAACCTCTCCATAAGGAAGCCTGGGAATGACCCTGTAAGTCCCTCGGAGATTTTTTGCAAAATTCGGACAGAGTGGTTATTGCTGCAGCTGAAGCTCACAGTGTGACACACCACGTGCAAAACACGGCTTGTGGCCTCCCAGAGCCCAGGCAGGCTCAGACGGGTCCTTGGCTGCTGGAGACCCCTGCCCAGCACCCACCCCTCCCCAAGGGGGCCCTGAGGCCCAGGACACCTGGAGGATTCTGAGCAGCCCCACATCACGGTGGGTCCAGTGAGAACTCCACTGTGAGAACGGCTGAGTCTCAAACTGTCCCTGTGGCCACCGCAGAGGTCCACAGAGGTCCAGCCAGAGAGGGAGCGCCCAGCACCTTCCTAGCCCTGTGCCCTTCAGTAAACTTTAGCACCAAGGACACTTCTCAGTGTCCTCATTCCTGGGTGAGAACAGGGACGGGGACGACAGTTTGACAGTCTGAAGAGGGGCCAGGCTCTGTTTGGTTCTCCTGCCTTGGCACTGGCACCTCTGGTCCCAGCTGATATTTCAGGGAGCGTCCCTCAGGGAGACAGGATCAGCCCCACCACCATCACCCCTGGCAGAGTACATGGTCTTGACCCCCCACAACATCCAGAGCCAACTCTAGAGGTACAGAAACCCCAGGGCCCTGTGGGACCCCACACTGGGAATCAGCCCCATGGGTCCAGCAGGACCACAGACCCCACCTGGGCTCTGTCCCTGACTTAGGTCCAGGGGTTCATGGGAACAGACACTGAGATGAGGGCAATGTTTGCAACTGGAGCTCCACCCAGTCACAGACCCCCTAAGAAGCCCAGGACTTAGGGCATCACACAACCACCACCCTTCCTAGGGGAAGGCACCTCCTGCTCTGGGCCCTACAGCCAGCACTGGTCTCTGGTGGGGGCAGTGGGATCAGACCCAGGGCCACCCTGTCCTCAGCCCTCAGATCCTGTGTCCCCAGTGCCCTGCTGACCTGGAGGCCTGGGCCTCTGTCAAACCACAGGTCCCGGGCAGGCCCAGGGGCACCCCTCAGTTCCATGAACCCATGGCTCACAGGAAGCAGATAAGCTGCAGCCAGCTCAGGGCCTCAGAGCCCACCCAGCCCTCTTCCGGCCACCCCTTCCTGCCCTGGCCCCAGACCTCCTGTCTCTCCCATCCACCCGTTATGCAGAGACAGGGTCGTGCTCAGGGCAGTTCAACCTGCACCTGCAATCGCCCAGC
>NW_007738810.1:13388-15445 GCF_000696425.1 Galeopterus variegatus
ACCCACCAGCCTTACTAGGGGAAGGCACCTCCTGCTCTGGGCCCTACAGCCAGCACTGGTCATGGGCGCGGGCAGTGGGATCAGACCCAGGACCTTCCTGGCCTCAGCCCTCAGATCCTGGGGCCCTAGGACCCTGCTATCCTGGAGGCCTGGGCCTCAGCCAGACCACAGGTCCAGGGCAGGCCCAGGGGCACCACCCAGCTCCAGGGCCACACAGCTCACAGGAAGCAGATGAGCTGCAGCCAGCTCAGGGTCCCCGAGCCCACCCAGCCCCCTTCCTGTCACCCCTTCCTGCCCTGGCCCCAGACCTCCTGTCCCTCCCCTCCCCTCCCCACCGTTATGCAGAGACAGAGTCATGCTCTGTGCAGTTCAACCTGCACCTGCAATCACCCAGCACACGCTTCTCTGCAGCTCCTCCTGTTGGGTTTTCCACCAGCAGCATGTTCCTTTCTCCCTCCCAGCAGCACGATGCTTCTGTCCTTCCTTCCATCCTTCATTCCTCACTCAGTGTGGTCAGCCATGGGTAGGGGTCTTTCACACGTGCTGGCAGGATCAAGGGGCAGAGCTGCNCCCACTGGTAACCTTTAACACCACAAGGTTAAAGTGTCAGTGGTGTCATTCTTGGGTGAGAGCAGAGATGGGGATGCTCAGCCCATCTGGAGAGAGAGGTGGGCTATGTCCTGGTTCTCCCGACTCGGCCCTGGCATCACTGACCCCAGCTGACACCTCAGGGGAGCATCCCTCATGGAGACAGAAGTAGCCCCACCACCATCACCCCAAGGGGACACAGTCTTGACCCCCACAACATCCAGAGCCAATTCCAGGGGCACAGACACCCCACAGCACTTGAGAAATCCCCACACCAGGAATCAGCCCCATGGGTCCACCAGGACCACAGACCCCACCGAGGCTCTGTGCCCTCTCAGGGCTGGGGGCTCATGGAGCAAACACTGAGGTGAGGGCACCACTTGGACTGCAGCTCCACCTGGTCACAAACCCTTTCAGATCACCAAGTCCCAGGGGAAACTCAGATGGCAGCAGCCAGACACGTGGACCCTGACAGGGCACTGGGAGCAGAGCCCCTGTTTGAGACAGCAGTGACAGGACCATGGGGGGACCCCTGTCCCATTCCATACCTGCAGCCAAGCCCATTGCCCTCTCCAGATGGGGAGTCATTCAAGGCTGGGTGCTCTGTGGAGCCACCATGATACCACCCACCACATCCCGTACCCCTCCCCCATCCCAACTAGAGCCTCATCCTGTCTCTGGGGACTCGGCTACCCCAGCTACACTGGCAGCCAAGGCCCAGCACTTCCCCACCCACAGTGGAAACCCTGGGAGTCTGGAGCAGAGCAGGGTGGGCCTGGGCTGTGCCCGCCAAACACATGTGCTCACCCACCTGCACACACTCACTCCCCACCCTGTCCTGAGCCTGTCCAAGGGGGGTCTACACCCCTCACTTGTGGTGAGAGACTAAGGTCATCACTAACCCACCAGCCTTACTAGGGGAAGGCACCTCCTGCTCTGGGCCCTACAGCCAGCACTGGTCATGGGCGCGGGCAGTGGGATCAGACCCAGGACCTTCCTGGCCTCAGCCCTCAGATCCTGGGGCCCCAGGACTCTGCTATCCTGGAGGCCTGGGCCTCAGCCAGACCACAGGTCCAGGGCAGGCCCAGGGGCACCGCCCAGCTCCAGGGCCCCACAGCTCACAGGAAGCAGATGAGCTGCAGCCAGCTCAGGGTCCCCAAGCCCACCCAGCCCCCTTCCTGTCACCCCTTCCTGCCCTGGCCCCAGACCTCCTGTCCCTCCCCTCCCCTCCCCACCGTTATGCAGAGACAGAGTCATGCTCTGTGCAGTTCAACCTGCACCTGCAATCACCCAGCACACACTTCTCTGCAGCTCCTTCTGTTGGGTTTTCCACCAGCAGCATGTTCCTTTCTCCCTCCCAGCAGCACGATGCTTCCATCCTTCCTTCCATCCTTCATTCCTCACTCATTGTGGTCAGCCATGGGTAGGGGTCTTTCACACGTGCTGGCAGGATCAAGGGGCAGAGCTGC
>NW_007738810.1:16460-18595 GCF_000696425.1 Galeopterus variegatus
CAGAATAGTCAATAACAAATATACATTACAGTTACCAGACTTCAATATAAGCAAAAAGACCCTTTAAGGAAGAATATCAGATTGCCTAGGAGGGGAAACTAATCCAGATCCAGATTTGTCAAAAAGAAAAAATTATGAAAGCATATTAAGTCCCATTGAAACAAAAATAGGATCCAAGAGTTTCATGTCCAACAAAACCAGCATTCAAATGCATTTTCTGCATGCACAACTCAGGGAATTTTGTCTTCTTGACTTCTTCCTCCTGAAACAAACTTTACATATACATAAATATATTCATAAATTTATATATGCATATATTAATATATGTAAAATTTATTTATTTACTCTTTTTTATTTAAAATGTGTTGTATGGAATAGTAACAAATAAAATTATTTATTTGTATAAAAACAAACTTTACCCAGCCAAGATATGATGCAGAAACTCAGACAGGAGAAACAGGCACATCTCAGGTGAGGATTGATCAGAGCAGGTACCAGGCACAGAGGCAGTGGGCAGAGATGTGGATGTCACATCTAATGCACCAAACCAGATGGACTAGGTGGAAGGGGCATAACCAAAGGCCAAGAGAGCTGCTGAGGTGGGGTTCTGAAACACTGTTTCCTGAGGCTGGAGCAGTGAGAGAGCATGGAGAGAGTGCAAGTTGAGGGGGCTTTGAGAAAGGAGCTTGGGAGCTCACTGTGGCTGCAGAGCCCTCCCGGATCCCGGCCAGGGATGGGCAGCCGCGTGAGTCACCTAAAGGGCGCACACCAGGCTGGAGCAGGTGCAGCAGTGGACAGAGTCACAAAAACACCTGGGCATGGTGGAAACTTCTAGCATACACTTTGGTCTGACTCTTTCTCCTTCCAGGGATTCCTCTACACACAGTCCCCCTGTGTCTTGCTGGAAGTTGGGCAAAAGCAGAATGTAGAGGGTTTTAAAATTTTATTTATTTACTTTTAATTGACAAAAAAAATTGTAGATATTTATCCTGTACACCGTGATGTTTTGAAATATGTAAACATCTGTGGAATCACTAAATCTCTCTAATTAACACATGCATTATCTTGCATATTTATTTTTGGCAGTGAGAACATTTAAAATCTACTCTCAGTAAACATGATGTTTTGAAATACGTGTGTGTTGTGGAATGGCTGAACAGAGCTAATTAACATATGCACCACTTCACATATTTATCATTTTTTGTGATGAGAACACTTAACATCCACTCCCTTAACAATTTTCAGGAAAACCATGCATTTTATAATGATAGGCACCATGTTGTACAACAGATCTCTCAAGCATATTCCCCTTGTCTAAATGAAATTTTGAATCCTTTGACCAACATCTCCCTAATCCTCCCCCAGCCTCCAGGAACTACTGTCTACTTCTGTGAGTTTAAGTACTTTAGGTTCCACGTGCAAGTATAAGTGAGATGACGCAGTAATTTTCTGTGCCTGGCTTATTTCACTTAACCTAATGTCCTCCAAGGTCATCTGTATTGTTGCAAATGACATAGTTTCTTTCTTTTTAAGGCTGAATGGTATCCCATTGTGTGATATACCATATTTTCTCTGTTTATGCGCTGATTGGGGACACGTAGGTTGCTCCCTCTCTTGGCTACTGTGCATGTGCTGTGATGAACATGGGGTGTACACACCAACTTTAATTCCTTTGGATAAATGCTGTATTAAAATATAGACTTTTTAAAAAATGGAAGTTTTCATTTTTAGTAAAACTAGGAAAACAGACATAACCCACAGAATCCAAAATATTTGTAAAGGTGACAAGAGTAGCTGACGTCAGGCAGAGGCCATATGGGAGGAAGTGAACACGTGACCGGGAACGGTGGGTGAGAGGACACAGGGGCAGTGAACACACACTTCCTAAATATGACTAGGTCCCCTCAGAGTTCAGAAGCCTTATCGTGTACCTGCAGTGACCAGTACAGGAGCCAGGACGAGGACCGCCACCCGTGGAAGTCCTTCTGCATCCAGTTCAGAGAAGCAGAACGCACTGGGCCTTTCAGAGATTCACACCTGGGAGCCGTGTTTGCTGAGAGCTGTTTGTCGCTGAGGCAGTGGAGACCTAGAGAGCCCTTGGGTGATGAAGTGA
Source organism: Galeopterus variegatus (assembly GCF_000696425.1). Taxonomy (NCBI): domain Eukaryota; kingdom Metazoa; phylum Chordata; class Mammalia; order Dermoptera; family Cynocephalidae; genus Galeopterus; species Galeopterus variegatus. The sequence goes on from NW_007738810.1 coordinate 18,574, forward strand.
GAAAGGCTCCTCTTCTCCCACC
>NW_007738810.1:19884-24328 GCF_000696425.1 Galeopterus variegatus
AGGTGAAGTCAGTGCATCCACTACACCTGTCTCAGGAGTCACCATTCCAGCTCTCCCTGTGCATCCTATTAAGACAGGAACAGTCTTCTTTTATTTCCGGGTGGACTTTTTGAATTACATTTTAAAACTATTTGTATTTTGTTATTTTTGGTGGTTAACTTTGGAAAGAATTAATTTGGGCAGCATTTAAAAATACCAAATCATCTACAAAGGGGAAACAGGCTGATCTCATATTTCTTTTTTTTTTTCTTTTTAATTGTAACCTACTGATTCTACATATCCGTGGAGTACAGAGTTGAATTTCAATACTTGTGTGTCATGTGCTATGTTCAAATCAGGATAATTATTATATTTAACAGTATACAATGTAATCTTTCTTCATAGTCTTTGTCAGTTCCTCCCTTACCCCCTCCCCCTTTCACATCTTGCATAGAATCAGTTTCATTCTCTCCTTTTGAAAGTTCAAGGAATTATTGTGATGTAGTATCTTTCTTTCTTTCTTTCTTTTCAATGATGAGTTATATTTTTAGCTCCCACTTATGTGTAAGGACATGTGGTATTTCTTTCTGTACCTGTCCTATTTCACTTAACATGATATTCACTAAGTTCATCCTTGTTGCTGTGAATAGTAGTATTTCACTCTTTTTATGGCAGTGTAGTGTGCCGTTGTGCAAATATACCACATTTTCCTTATCCAGTCATCCAAAGATGGGTATNTCTTTCTTTTCAATGATGAGTTATATTTTTAGCTCCCACTTATGTGTAAGGACATGTGGTACTTCTTTCTGTACCTGTCTTATTTCACTTAACATGATATTCACTAAGTTCATCCTTGTTGCTGTGAACAGTAGTATTTCACTCTTTTTATGGCAGGGTAGTGTGCCGTTGTGCAAATATACCACATTTTCCTTATCCAGTCATCCAAAGATGGGTATTTAGGTTGGTTCCAACTCTCAGCTATTCTAAGTAGAGCTGCAATAAACATGAGAGTGCAGGTATCCCTTCAACCTGGTGATTTCCATTCCTTTGGGTATATACCCAACATTGGAATTCCTGGATCATATGGCAGTTCTATTTATAATTGTTTGAGGAACCACCATACCATTATCCTTAATGGCTGTATTAATTTACAGTCCCATCAACAGTGTAGGAGGGTTCCCCTTCTCTTCATCCTCACCAGCATTTGTTATTCTGTTATTCTCCGTCTTTTTGATAATAGCCAGTCTAACGGGGGTGACTGGATATCTTCATGCAGTTTTGATTTGCATTTCCCTAATGCTGAGTGATGTTGAGCATTTTTTTATGCGTCTGTTGGCCATTTTTGTATCTTCCTTTGAGAAATGTCTATTCATCTTTGCCCATTTCTGAACTGGGTCACTTGTTTTCTTTATGTTGAGTTCTTTGAGTTATTTGTATATTCTGGATATTAATCCCTTGTTGGATGCATAGTTTGCAAATATTTTCTCCCATTCTTTAGGTTGTCTTTTCACCCTGTTAATTATTTCCTTTGCTGTATAGAACCTTTTTTAAAACAGGTTGTGTGTTGGTGAACTCACTGTTTTTGCTTGTCTGAGAAATACATGACTTCACCTTCATTTCTGAAGCATAGGCTTGCTGGGTATTGTATTCTTGCCTGGCATTTTTTTTTTTTGGCCATTTTTGTATCTTCCTTTGAGAAATGTCTATTCATCTTTGCCCATTTCTGAACTGGGTCACTTGTTTTCTTTATGTTGAGTTCTTTGAGTTATTTGTATATTCTGGATATTAATCCCTTGTTGGATGCATAGTTTGCAAATATTTTCTCCCATTCTTTAGGTTGTCTTTTCACCCTGTTAATTATTTCCTTTGCTGTATAGAACCTTTTTTAAAACAGGTTGTGTGTTGGTGAACTCACTGTTTTTGCTTGTCTGAGAAATACATGACTTCACCTTCATTTCTGAAGCATAGGCTTGCTGGGTATTGTATTCTTGCCTGGCATTTTTTTTTTCTTCTTTTAGTATTTTCTATATATCATCCTATTCTTTTCTAGCTTGTAGAGTTTCTGCTGAGAAGTCTGCTGTTAGCCTGATGGAGACTCCCTTACAGGTGACTTTTATAGGTGGCTTGATGCTTGTCTCTTGCTGATTTTAGGATCCTCTATTTACCTTTGAGTTTTGCTAGTTTGACTATAGTTGTGCCTTGAAGAAGATCTTTTGGATTGAAATTCTGAGGGGATATTCAAGCCTCCTGAATTTGAAGGTTTATATCTCTCCCTATACTGGTGAAATTTTCCGCTGTTACTTTATTGAATGTATTCTCAAAGTCTTTTCCTTTTTCCTCCCCTTCAGGAATACCCATGATTCAGATGTTTGTGTTCTTAAGGTGGTCTGCTAGTTCTGTTAGGTTTTTTTTTTTTTTTTTTTTGATCTGCCTGAGTTATTTCAGAGAAACCCTCTTCAAGATCAGAAATTCTTTCTTCTGCTTTCTCTAGCCTGCTGCTTAAGTTTTCAGTTGTTTTGTTTTCTGTTGTTTTTTGTTCTGTTGAATGATTCCTTTAGTTTCATGAGTTCTACTACTTTCTTTTTTAAATTATTAATCTCTTTATCAATTTCATCCTTCATATCCTGGATAGTTTTGCTCAGTTAATTGTGTCATCTAACTGTGTCTTCTTGTATCTCATTGATTTTATTTAAGGATTTTACTTGAAAATCCTTTCCAGTCATTTCATTGGTTTCCTGCTCTATGGGGTCTTGCTCTTGAGACTTACTGTGTTCCTTTGGTGGACTCATATTTTCTAGTTTTTTTCATGTGTCTACTATCCCCACATTGATTTCGAGTCATTTGGTAGAGCAGCTGCTTCTTCTATTACTCTCCTTCCCTGGAATCCACTGGTGATCCTCCTAGGGTCAATTTAGCCCAGTGATCAGTGGTCTATCTGGACAACAGTAGTAGCTGCTGTGGCTGCTGCTGTGGCAGAAGACCACCCTTGTGGTGGCAGCAGTTGTGGTGGTGGCTTTGACAGGCTGCCTGTATGGCAACAGTGGCTCTAGCGGCTGTGTGCTGCTCGCACAACAATGGTGGCTGTCTCGAAGTGCTGGTGGTGACAGTAACTGCAACAGTGATGGTTACAGCCTGCTTGGCTGCAATGTCCACAGTGGCAACTGGTGCAGGTACGGTGCTCACAATAGCAATTAGATTAACTTGCAGTGGCAGTAGTGGCAGCAGCAACTGCAAATTCCTCCCTGGCTTCTGCAGCGTCCTTGTTGGCAGTTGGGCGGCTTTGTGGGTTTAGCAGCAGTGCTCATGGCTGCAACTGCCTCCCTCCTGTCTGCAGTGTCCTTGGCATTGCTCTTGGTGGCAGTGGGGTTACCTTGCAGGGACAGCAGTAACAGCAGCAGCAGCAGCAACTCCTCTTTATGTCTACAGTATTCTTGGCAGCAGCTGAGTTAACTAATCGCTGCAGCAGCAAAAGCCAATGCACAGGTAGCTACAACTGCCTCCGTTGCATTTTCAGTGTCTTTTACAGCAGCAGAGTTAGCTTGCAGTAATGGCAATGGTGGCAGTGGTTTTAGCCATCTCTCTTGCATCTATGGAGACTGCCATTGCAGTGACAGGCCACCCACAGGACTGCTGCTCTGCAGGGAGCTGTTCTATGATGGGCAATGGTTCCTGGATCAGACAATAACTCTGGTGACTACAGTGGCATTCACAGTGGGCATGTTTCGATCCTCTTCTGTGGGAGAACTGCATCCTGGCAAAGTCTAGGCTACCATATTCCTGGAGGTCTCTGGTCTCATATTTCTTACCAGCCACATTCATACCAGAAAATAGTGGAACAACATCTGAAGGATCCTCAAGGGGGGAAAAAGTGGTAACATAGAGTTTATACAGCCAATCTGTCCTTCAAGAATAACGGCAAGTTTATTAAACAGTTCCAAGCATTCAGGAATTCAGGAAATAGGTTCCCATAATTTTCTATAACCTCACAATAAAAGTACTAGAGGAAAATTGTCAGCCACCAAAAGATGCTTGTAGAAGCCAGGGCCATGAACCAACAGTAAATATTAAGTGTACTTAACTGTAAGATTAACACTGAAACAACTGGAGAACTGTGTTGCCAAAACAGAAAGAAAATGCTGTTTGCTCTGACAGAGTAGGCATTGTACAAAGATCAAAAATCAGAAGGGAAGATGAACATTGTGGTTAGAGTACTCCTGAATAACTCCCTTACTCCTAATAGGTGAGAGTCAAAAGACGTCAAGAATATTAGACAATTACAAACATGAAAATATTAGACAGCACAAACACTAAGAAAATAATATTACTGACTACAGTCATAGGCTATATAACTACTGTGAGGAAAATAAAATAGTTTGGTCAGGTCCCCTTGCTTCAGGTCCAGTTGGGGTGATGAAGCACATTCTTTGTAAACAAGTTGTGTGTGGGTGAAGTTAGTGTGCATGCA
>NW_007738810.1:25327-38479 GCF_000696425.1 Galeopterus variegatus
GCTCTACAACTACAGTCATAGTCAATGGTACAGATGGGTAGAAAGAGAAAGGAAGAGAAAATCAGCAATTTCATACCTGTATACTGTAAATAACTGAAACTTGTTTTATAAAGAAGTATAAAGGATAATTTGGAAAACTATCACTATAAAGGAAACCATTAAACACGCAAAATACAAATGAAAAATACAACTTGAAATGGAAAAATTGGGGGTAAGTACTAAAATAGAAAACATATCATAAGACAGGATTGAAATGAAACACATGCATTATAACAATAAATGTGAGAGGTCTTAACTTGCCTATTAAAAGAAAGAGACTTTCAAGTTGGATTACAAAGAAAATCCCAACTCTCTATAGCACATGAGTATTACATATAAAATGAGAAAAGGTGAAAAAAAACAAGCAAAATTTATCCCAGGAAAATTTAACTATTTCCTCCATGACAAACTTCAAGCTCCATGCTAGGAACAGATAAGTATCCTCAGATCCTGTCAGGGAAGGAATCAAGGAAGGGAGGGAGGGAGGAAGGAATGCAAAAGGTAATAACATAAGCCAAGTGTCTTTTGTACCAGACCCTTCACATCCACTATCTCATGTAATTCTGCAAGACTATCACCAGGACGATGCTATCATCCATCATTTTACAGACGTGGGAACTTGAAGCCCAGAGCATGTAACTTTTTTAAGGTAATGCCCTGATACGAGTAGATATGGGCTTAGCCATGGTTCTGCAGACACCATAGCCCCTGTTCTTTCTACTACTCCAAAGGGATCAGATCAGGTCTACCTGCTGCAGGGACCATGGGAGCAGGCATGGCTCAGAGCAGACACATCCCCACTGGTAAAATAAAGCAGCTCATCACTCATGAGCACTGGCTCATGGTGGTGGTGGTAGCACATTTTTATGTGAAGGGACATCACCAAGTCTTTGGTGTAGAATTCTTTGCTCCAGGAGCTGAGGAAGCCATGTTTCCCAGTTCTGTTCCATTCTGCAGCTTTGTCCAAAGAACATGCACTTTCTCTAAAACAGTTTGGGCATCCAGCAAGGGCACTTTGTTTTTCTCCCTCCCATTTCACCATCAGGTGGAAATTTATGATGGAAAGAATCTGCAGGAACAATGCGGAGAAAGCAAGAGACAGGAAAGAACTCCAGACACTAAGGAAAGACAATCCTCAGGAGAAAAACAAGAAAGTTGCCTCAAAAATGCACAAGGCTTAGCAATGCAAATAAATCCATGTGAATTGTATGGAAATAATGATGAACAGGTATTTGTCAGGTTCTTCTTCCTTCCTTGGTATATTGAAGATAAATCCCTAATACCCCCTACTCCCTAGGGCTCTGGATCTCCCCCTCTGGGTAAGGTTAGCTGAGCATCAAGCTTGGTTGGATTTACTCTACCTGTGTTTTTTGAGAATTTGTTGAATGTCCAGGCCATTGCACCAAAGAGATGAGTGTGTCTCAGTATTTGAGCCCTGAAAGCTCTTGCTTTCATCACTGAGAGTTCACCCCAGTGTCTCACCCCTTTCCTTGTGGCAGCTTTCAGGAGCAGCTAGTTCATGCCCTGCAGAGAGAAGAGGAAGAATGAGATGTTGTAGAGCAGCACGTCCTCCCTGATCTCAGAGAGTGGAGGGAACTTCCACATCCAGGGGATGGCACAGTCTTGGACATGTGGCAATGTTCTGCACAAAGAAACATAGAGGAAACCACGGCTGCTCTTCTTATACAAAAGGCCAGAGATTAACAATGAGAACGCATCTGCTCCTGCCCTTTCTCACTTGTTGCAAGTGTTAGTGAGAGGGCTTCATGCTTCCAGCTACAGCACCCACCCTTCAATCTGAAGGAAAGGCCAAGACATTCCCATAGACAGCGGCCATCCCTTATCGTGGCTGTCTTCTTGTTTGATGAGAAATGAGAGCCAGCCTTGGTTACACCATTGACCAGACCTCAGTCACTTGCAGCTGAAGGTGTCCCTACACATACAGTATGTTGGCCCTTCCCCATCAGTCAAGAATGTGGAGGAACTCGTGAGATTTCTCAGGATTTTGTTAACCCTTCATTTCTCCTTGTGGGCTACAGAGCAGGGAACATATCATGAAGCACCAGAATCTTTTATATATTTTTCGACCATCATCTTTTGAAATTCATAGCATGAGTTTGTACCCCCCAATTATTTTTTTCTCTATTCTTATTTTTACTCCTCTTTTCCCCCTCATGTCATTGGGTATTAAAGGAGGGAAAATCTGTTTTTTTCATCGTTTCTTTTGATTTCCTTTGGTAACTGCTCACAAATATTGACATATCAACTGCAGTACTCTTGTGCTCTTGTATTGCTTTTGTCCTGAGAAGGGAAGCAACAAGAACTTTTTCTTTTGTGTTTTTGCCCACAAGGACCTTCCCCCTGGAGTACAGTGCACAGGCCACCAGCAGCAGGATTAGGAGCATGGAGACCACCTTTCCGAATGGCAGAGGCCATCAGATGTCAAACATAATGTTCCTTGCCATAGTTCATCTGTGTTCCAGCCATCTGGTCCACCGCAGTGCCAGACGCTAGGGAAACACAGCCCTGATGCCTGGTTTGGTCACCAAGGCACAGAGGCACCATACACTTGGAAGGCTAGGGAAATCACCACTGGGCTCACCAGCAGCTCCCTGTTCTTAATCAAGGTCCATCCAGTGCTGCCTCTGGTCACCCAAGCAGACACCAAGGGTCATCTCAGACTTCTCCATCTCCTGGACATCATGACCCAGGATTTCAGTGACCGGAGCAAATGTTGGTCCCCTCCATCTCTCTGGCCCAGTTCCTCCTGCACAACTGACCCACTAGTCTTTCTCCATGGCTTGAATGTCTAGGCCCCCTCACAGCCAGGGAGCCACTCCTAGTCCACTGATGGTTTTCAGCAGCTAAGGAATAGACGTGTCCTAACCAACAGGTGAACTGAGTGCCTGGAACTTCCTCTCCACCCAACCTCAGGGGTTTAGTCCTCAGCTCTCTCCACATCCCATTCCTGGCAGACAAGCCAGGAGATACCTACCAGGCTATGTGTTCTGGGGTGGGGTTGGAGCCCCCGAGTCTCCAGATATAGGCAGAGGCTGGGAGGCAAACTCAGCCTGGCCAGTCGGCCTCTCCCCCAACCCAGCCAGCATACCTGGCACAAACTGGGGCACTTCTTTGTAACACCTGTGTCCTTTCCCTGGCATGTGCTTGTGGTGGGTGGGGTTGAGGGGGCGCTCCCAGAACCGGGTCAAGGAATGCTACAGAAGGAGGCCGGCCTGGGCAAAGGCAAAGCCAGCCACATGGCAGGTTGGACATGGGACCCACTAGAGTTGCTCAGATCCAAGCTCTGCATAGCATTGTTGGGAACAGACAGGGAGGACAGGCTGAACTCTCCCTAAAAGGCTCCAAGAGCTCTGCAAAGGCCAGGTCCCATCACATGTGGGGCCCAATCGGACTTGCCAGTCTGCAAGAATTGAACAGGATCCTCTGCAGGCAGGTGATGCTGCAGCCTGGTTGGCCTTCTGAGTGGTGAAGGGGGGGCCAAGGGCTGAGAATGTGGGTGTGGGGCATGGGCAGGGCATGGTGGGCATCTTCCCTCCCATCAGTCAGGAACCGGAGGCACTAGAGGGCAGGAACAGGTGCTTCCCACAAGGCCTGGAGCAGCCCCTACCCCTCATTTCCTAAAAAGGACACAGGAAGAGCCTCTAGAAGGGGCTGGGGTTCAAGGAGCCCACCCGTCCACTGTGAGGCCCCGCAGCAAATCTCAAAGGACAGGCTGAGCCACCAGTGCCCCCAAGAGAGCAGGACCTCAGCCCATGAGGAGAGGGAAGGGTGGACCCTCCCCCCATACACCGCAGGGCTTGAGGCCCAGGCACGGGGGAAGGGAAGTCCATGAAGTCACGGCCCCTCCTCAGGCTGCTCTCTCCCAACCCAGCTGCCATTGACCCCAGACCCTGAGGGCCCACCGGTTGTCAGGCTATGGAGTCACCTCCTGCTGGTGTCAGACCCCCTACACAATCCCCTCCCCACTCCTCCTCTCCTCCCCCAGCCTGGCCACTGGACCCTTGAACAAATGGGTCCTCGGCCCCTCATGGTGTCCTGGGGTCCATCTTCTATCATTGTCCCTGGCCCAGGACACTGCCCACATGCTGGTGACTGTACCTCTGTGCCTGGAGACACCCCACTGCCCCCAGCCTCACCTTGGGGTTTCCCTGCTCTGTCTGAACCCCCACAGAAGCCCTCACAACCCTCTCTGATCCTGCCCGCACCCCAGTGGGCACCCCTAATCCTCCCTCCTCCACATTGGGGCTTCCCTCTCCAGACACCCCCATTCCAGCCCACACTGTGCCAGCAGGAGCCTCCTGGAGTGAAACTCTAAACAAACCCCCATGTCCTTCAGCTCCTGTGACAGATGCTCAGGCCACCTGTAAATCCAGCTGCATCTAGCCACCTGCTGTTCTCCAGCAGGCACAGGTCCCAGCCTCTGGCCTTTGCCTTGGCTGTTCCTCTGCCTGGACTTACACCTCTCCTCCCACACAGACATCTCACTCATGCCCCCTCCCCCAGCAAGGATTCAAGGTCACCCTTCCCCTGTCCCCAACAGGTCTGTGCCCCTCTGTCTCTCTCCTGCAGAGGCCCATGCATGACTACACCTGCCATGCTCACACCTGGCCAGTGGGGACCCCTCCACCTGCCCAAGGTCCCACACCTGGTGCACTGGTGAGGCCCGGCCCAAGCCCAAATTCTGACAGCTGGTGAATGCAGAAGACCCCTCTACACCACCACCAGGACCACCCAGGGTCAGGTGGAGGGCAGCCTGTGTGGGTCTGGGGGAGGGTCATCTGCCTTAAACCACCTTGCACCTCCCCTGCACCCATCCAGAGCAGAGCTGTGACCCCTTACCCAAGACCAGCAGCTCTGGGGCACAGGGACAGGACCTGGCCACTTGTGGGCACACAGCAACCAGCACCAGGGATGCCTCCATGAGTGAGGCCCAGCCCTGCCTGCCAGGACCTTCCATCCCTGGGAGGACACTGAGCACACAGAATCAACACACTGGACAATGCCGGGGTCCACGGGGGGGGCTCAGAGAGAGAAAAGCAGCTGAGCAAGGGCCGAGGGGCCAGCAGACCCCAGAGCGGGCCAAAGTAGGACAGCGATGAGCCCTGGGTGGGGGGCGTAATCCCAAATACTGCTGCCCGGTACTTTCTCTGCAGCTGAGAAAACAGCTCGTAATGTAGGTGACAAAAGGTGGCACGGTAGACCCAGCTTTAGATCTGCTCCAGTTCCTGAGAGAGAAGCACATGCGGGCAGCCTTCAACACTTAACGATTGTTACAGTGGCAAACTGTTTGCCCCGGACTTAGGAATGACCGTGAGGATTGAGGGGTCAGGGTCTCACACCCACCCATCTGCCTGTGGGGTTTTGGCTGAGCTGCGAACCACAGTGCTAACTGGGGACACAGTGCCTGACAACTCTACAAAAACCCCGGCTCCCAGTGCCTCTGCTAGGGCCTGAGCTTGGGGGCATCACCTGCACAGCAATCTCCAGGGTGGCTTTGCCATGCTCTGAGAGGGGTGGGGAGCCCCAGAAAGCTGGAAGAGAAGTGGTGTCTGGCCATTTTGGAAGGTGATTTTCTAGGTGGACACGCAATGGGAACAGGTTCCAGGATGAGGGACAGGGTCCCTTGAGGTACTGGGGAGCGGGTGTGGGCAGAGACAGGGGTGCTGAATGCAGCCCAGGTCACAATTCAAGAGGGGTAAGTGGTCACGGGGCCTTGGAGCAGTGTGAGGCATCAGAAGTGTTAGCCGGGGAAACCCAGATCCAACTCAGGTGACGAGTGAGAGGCAGGTGTCAAGAAGGACTCCCAGTCCCAGGTTGGGGACTCAGGCAGGTGGGACATATGCTGGGGGCACAGGGTGGGCCATCTCTTCAAGCACAGAATAGGCTTTCTGGTCCCGGGGGCTCCCTGGTGACTCCCCGGGGACAGCAGCTGGGGCTCTGTGGCCCCCAGGATGGGGCTGCCACACTGTGCCTAGGTTCAATCTGAGTGCTGGGGCCAGGACACCCTCGTCACCATCTCCTCAGGTGACTCTGGCATCTGGGAGCAGTGGGGATTCAGGTGTGCTGAGCCAGGCCAGGTGCTTGTCCTCACACTCGGGGACAGGAGATGGGGCCACAGGAGGGAGGGGTGCGTTTTTTTATGAGAGGAGCAGCAGGGCAGGGACTGTGCTACTGGTACTTGGATCTCTGGGGCCAGGGCACCCTGGTCACCATCTCTTCAGGTGAGTCCTCCCTGCAGCACCCAGCCAGTCTTCTCTGCCCGGGCACCAGTCTGGGTCCCTTGGGTCTGCAGCCCGTCTGTGTCTGGCTCCAGAGGGCACACAGGCCACCGTCACTGGGGCCTCCCCCGTGGGCTGCCTGCCACAGCCCCACTGGCTCTTACCCCAGATCAGACTGGAGCCCCCGAGGATGGGCAAGAACCCTGGTGGGTTCCGGCCCCATCAGGCTGGTGGGGAAGCAGAAGTTGTGGGCAGAGCTGGGGCCTGGGCTGTTTGTGTGCTGGGGGCTGGGCACATGCACCAATGTGGCCACTACTACTACGGCTCCTTCGACAGCTGGGGACAGGGCACCTTGGTCACCATCTCCTCAGGTAAGTTTGTCCTTGCCTGCCTCCCTCTCAGCCCTGGGTCTGTGTGGCTGTGGGCCGGGACGTCAGCTGTCTCTGCTCCGTGCAGGGCAGCATGGCCTGGCCCTTCTCAGTGGCCCTGAGGGTGCAGGTTTATGTCTGGGAAGGAGCAGGGACTGTGTCCCTGTGTAATGCTTTTGGTACCTGGGGCCAGGGCATCCAGGTCACCGTCTCCTCAGGTAAGACGGCTTTCTTTCTGCCTCCTTGGTCAGGCCCAGCTCCTCTGTCCTGGAGCTGGGAAATAAAATTCCAAAGGTTTCTTGGTCTGTGTGGGGCCATCTCGGGCCCCGGTGGGCTCCTTCTGGGGACGTTTGGCTCTTTGCTTCTGCGGGGATAGGAGCTCTTTGCTCCTGGGATGAAGGCTGGGCAGAGACATGCTTTGTGTTTGAGGACATGATGACCTTAGGAAACAGGGCTTTCTGTCGTGGCCGGCTGGGCTCAGGGTGGCCAGGTGGGGGTCAGGTATTTGTACACCCCAAAATGGGACTTATAGCAATGTGAGTACTTCAGTTACTGGGGCCCAGGGACCCTGGTCACCATCTCCTCAGGTGAGTCCTCACAACCGCTCTCTCCTGCTTAATTGGAGGGTTTTTGCTGCATTTTGGGGAAAAATTATGGGGTCTGAGTCTCAGGCCTAGAAGGAATGGGGGAAGTCTGGGGACTTGGGAAGGGGTCCTTGAGGGGACTGCAGCTCACACAGATGAAGTGTTGAGGCTCCAGCTTCCCTCTCCTCCTGGCCTCTGCAGTTGAGGGATAGTGAGGGTCCCGGCCCCCCTTGATCTCTGGGGTCCCCTTGTCACCACCGCCTTGGTGACCCTCACCAGGCTCAATTTGAGATGGTCCTCAGACCACATCAGATACAAGTATTTGCCCAGTGCGCTGGCATAGTCGTCACAATGTGACAACCAGTTAGACTTCTGGGGCCAGGGGTCCCTGGTCACTGTCTCCTCAGGTGAGTCCTTGCCCCCTCCGCACTCAAACTGCACTTGGAGAGATTCGGGACATTAGGGTCTTGGTGTCACAGTCACCAGGGTCAGGAAAGGGAGCTGGGGAGAGGGTCCCCCCAGATGGGAAATGGAGATCCAACTTCCCTCTTCCCCAAGTTTGGCCACAGGTGATGGGGGTCAGGGGGCTTCTTTGGCTGGTCTGGGGGTGACCACTTTTTGCTTTATTTGAGCATTATCAGGGAATGTCGTGACTGTGGCATAATCAGGGCTTCTGTCTGGCTCTGAAGCACCTGCTCTCTGGGGCAGGCGCCCGTCTGGGGTGTGCTGGATTCCTGAGTGTGAATTAGGAACGTTCTGTTTACAGTCAGTCTTCCCAGACCTGCAGTGACCTGGCCTCTGAGGGTCCAGGACAGGATGTGCAGTGACTAGGGGACCTCTGGCCAGACAGGGAGTGGAGTGTGCAGAGAGCCTAGGTAGAGTGACCTGGATGGTCAGCTTCGGTGTGACACCCGGAGACGGTGCAGGTCTCTGGGTGGCTGGGAGCAGCCCCGGGCTGGACACCCAGGCTTTTTGTGAGGTGAGGATGGAGATTTCACCATTGTGATTACTACGGCTTGGACTTCTGGGGCCAAGGGGTCATGGTCACTGTCTCTTCAGGTAAGAATGGCCTCTCTTCAGGGTCTTCATTTTCTGCTCCTGCCTTTAGGGTTTTCTGAGCATCCCAAGCTGGTCACTTTCCCTAGGGGACCAGGGTGGGCTGGCCAGGAAGGGACAGGGACTGGGGTGCTTTGGGGATTTCAGATTTTCTGTGAATTTTCCAATGTATTTGCAAAACTGAAATAACATCGGGTACGTTCGATGGAGTAACTGAGCCCCTGGGGGCTTCGGGGCCACATTCAAGTGAGATGCTGGAAAAGACCAGGACCCCTGTAGCTTGAGGACAGTTTGGTCCATGGTGGGAGACACTTAGTTGCGGGAATCATAGTGTTGGTTGAGGAACGTGCCTGGACGGCGGTGTTTGTAGAACCACAGAGAGACTGCAGAGTGAGACGTTTTCTTTGGAATTATGAAGTGTCTTTTGTGCTAGGCTGTATTTTAAATTCTTTGTTAGTCAGAAAGAGAACTGTCTGTGTGAGTGAACCCAGGGAGGGGGACACATAGCCTTCATCTTGGTGAGAACGGGGGCTGGGGGACTTGTGCAAGGGGCTGCGGGTGGTGGCGGCAGCTGAGCTCTGCGAGGAAGCTTCTAAGAGAAAAGAAAGTATTCTTGCAGAAAATGGTGTGTTCATCTTAAATGATGTGTTCTTGCAGAGAATGGTGTGTTCATCTGAAAGGGCAAGGTCACTAAATATTAAAAGACAGGGCACCGTTGAAGCGGATCCTGAGAAAATGGCTCAGAAAATTGTGACTTGAAAACTTGAGAGATGTTCAAGTATATTAAATGTTTTAAATCCCAAAGTATTTAGAATTCTTATTACTTGATTAACAACCATGAGTCAGGCCTTTCTGGAGTGGATACTGACACAAGTTCAGCCAAGAAGCCATAATGCGGCACTGTTAGCCCCCGATTCAGGGCTGAGTTTTGTCGATAATAAATCAAGTTTATTTTTTAAATTCATTGAGTGATGCTGGGCATGGGTGGTTAGAGTCAAGATGGCCACGGAGCGGGGGTTCGGCCACCTGCAGCAGGTGGCAGGAAGCAGGTCACAGCGAGAGTCTATTTTAGGAAGCAAAGAAAACAGGATGGGCACATTTACAGCTTATGCTTATGAAGAGGTGGTTTTCAGATATTTTGCCGAGCCCCGCAGATCTGAAAGTGTTCCACCAGCAGAACAACACCTGGGTAATTTGCATTTCTAAAATAAGGCGAGGGTGCTGCAGAAACTGGAAAGGTTCCTTTTTTCACTATTTGAATTTGGTGTTCCATTCTTAGATTTTCAATGCCTAGTTTGTTCCACCTTAGCTTACCAACTTCTAAATTGAATTTATTTTCAGAGTAAAATGCTTAAGAAATTAAATGGTCTTAGAGATAGTTTATTAATGTATTCATAAAATTTTTTAAGTTACTTACTTTTATTCCTTCGTAGGATAATTGATCTCAGACCTTTTTTTAATACTCCAAAGCATTATCTTTACAATGTCTCTGTTCACAGTTTTTTAAGTTAGTCAATTTTCTCTTCGTGATTAAGGAGAAACACTTCAATATTGATAAAAATGCCTTCTTTTCAGTATTTTTCAAGACCACTTTTCAAGTATAGATTAAAAGTGAAACGTGTATAATTCTCCTGAGTTATTTTATTAAGACATTAGTTGGTGGCTTAAGATAGAACCCAGTCAGACAGTGCAGAAGAAAGCACCCTAGCGGCACGTTAGGTGGACAGTTTGTCTCCAGTCGGTGGCTCAGCTCCTCAGTCAAGGGAAGCCCGTGTGGGGTCTGGGCGCAGGTTGCCGCTGGGCCTGGAATTGGCTTTGGGCCTCCCGGGAGCACCCAGACCCGGGAATGTGTGGCCGTGGCTTCTGCCACCAGCCAGCTGGCTACCTATGCATCAGCCATTTTTGATGGACTTGGAGGAATTATTCCCTGTCAAAGATCCCACGGACTTTCCAGCGACCGGACTCCTAACGTGGTAAGCGAGGGCAGCCACGCTGCCAAGTGTGCTCTCTTAAACATTTGCATTTGATGTTTTCTTTCTACTTGAAGGGAAGTCAGTCTGTCATTATTGCTTGATGAGGAGAAAGAGGCTCATCTGTGCAAGTCCTTTGGGTAACCACAGTCTGGGTCACTCACGTTTAACTTCCCCTCAAAGATATTTCAAGAAAAAACTGGCATGATCTTTCCTATTGCCTATTAACCGTTGATTGTATGCTTCGTGATGCTTTAAAATACACAAGGGACCTCTCGCACTGTCTCTATTTAAGTTATAGATGCAGCTTTGAGTTTTAGATCGTTATCATGTACCTGAAACTAGCCTACGCCTTCCACGTAGCTTTATGGTAAACAGCAGAATTTTAAGTGACAAATTCTGATAAAATGGATTTCCTGGTTGTTTTCAATGATGATTTTTATCTAGAAGGAATTTAAAGTCAGGGGCTTATCTTAGACTCGGAAGGGAGGAATTCGAGCTAAGCGGGTGCTCCAGGGCAGTGGAGGCTGAGAGGGGAGAAGTCGGCTCTCGGAGCAGAGGCAACGTGGCTGGTCTAGAACAAAAGGAATGTGTCATTTTATCACCGGAAATCTCAAGATGTTTAATGAATTTAGAGTTGCCAGGAAATATTCTACCCAGATGGTGAAAGGGCTTTAGTGATTGGTACTACTTTGGAGCCAAAAGCCAGGTGGAGCTGGGGCACGAGGACCGGACACCTGGGGTGTCGAGTGTAGGACACAGAGGGGACGGAAGCCCATCCAGCTGTTCAGAAATCCTGCAGTGAGATGGGTTTAGCAGAGGCAAGGGGTCTGCCAGGATGACTCTTTCTGGCCACTACTATTCCATTGGGCTTTCAAAACCAGACTAGTCTGAGCAAAGCTGGGCTGAGTTGGGCTGGACTAGGCTGAGCTGTGCTGAGCTGAGCTGAGCTGGGCAGAGCTGAGCTGGGCTGGGCAGAGCTGGGCTAGGCTGGGCAGAGCTGGGCTGGGCAGAGCTGGGCTGAGCTGAACTGGGCTGGGCAGAGCTGAGCTGAGCTAGGCTGAGCAAAGCTGGGCCGAGCCAGGCTGAGCTGGGCTGAGGCAAGCTGAGCTGGGCTGAGGCAGGCTGAGCTGTGTTAGGCTTAGCTGAGCTGGGCAGAGCTGGGCTGAGCTGGGTTGGGCTGAGCTGAGCTGGGCTGAGCAGAGGTGAGCTGGGGTGAGCTGGGCTAAGCTGGGCTGAGCTAAGCTGGATTGAATTGGGCTGAGCTGATCTGGGCTGGGCTGAGCTGATCTTGGCTGTGCTGAGCTGACCTGAGCTGAGGTGGGCTGTGTTGTGCTGGGCTGTGCTGGGCTGAGCCGGGCTGGACTGTGCTGAGCTGACCTGAGCTGAGCAGGGCTCGTCTATGCTGGGCTGTGCTGGGCTGAGCTCTACCGGGCTGAGCTGGGCTGGGTTGAGTGGGGCTGGGTGAGCTGGGTGAGCTGATCTGAGCTGGGCTAAGCTGGGCTGAGCTGAGTTGGGATGAGCTGGGCTGAGCTGGGCTGAGCTGATCTGAGCTGGTCTGAGCTGGGCTGCGCTGTGCTGAGCAGAACTGTGCTGAGCTTGGCTGGGCTGAACTGGGCTGGGCTGAGCTGGGCTGGGCTGAGCTGGGCTGGGCTGAGCTGAGCTGGGTTGGGCTGAGTTGAGCTGGGCTGGGCTGAGCTGGGCTGGGCTGAGCTGAACTGGGCTGAGCTGGGCTGGGCTGAGCTGGACTGAGCTAAGCTGAGTTGATCTGAGCTGAGCTGGGTTGAGTTCGACTGGACTGAGCAGAGCTGGGATGAGCTGAGCTGAGCTGGACTGAGCTGAGCTGGGCTGAGCAGCACTGAGCTTAGCTGAGCTGAGCTGAGCTGGGCTGGGCGGAAAAGAGCTGAGCTGAGCTAGGCTGGGCTGGGCTGACCTGAACTGAGCTGGGATGAGCTGGGCTGGGCAGAGCTGGGCTGGGCTGGGTTGAGCTGAGCTAGGCTGGGTTGAGCTGAGCTAGGCTGGGCTGGACTGAGCTGAAATGAGCTGGGATGAGCTGATATGTGCTGAGCTGGGCTGAGCTGATCTGTGCTGAGCTGGGCTGAGCTGAGCTGAGCTAGACTGGGCTGGGCTGACCTGAACTGAGCAGGGCTGAGCTGTATTAGGCTGAGTTGGGCTGAGCTGAGCTGGGCTTGGTTGAGCTGGGCTGACCTGAAGTGGGCTGAGCTGAGCTGGGCTGGGCAGAGCAGGTCTGAGCTGTACTGGGCTGAGCTGGGCTGGGCTGGGATTAGCTAGGATAAGCTGACCTGGGCTGAGCTGGGCTGAGCTGAGCTGGGATGAGCTGAGCTGAGCAGAGCTGGGCTGGGCTGGGCTGAGCTGGGCTAAGCTGAGCTGAGCTGAGCTAGACTGGGCTGGGCTGAGCTGAACTGAGCAGGGCTGAGCTGTACTGGGCTGAGTTGGGCTGAGCTGAGCTGGGCTTGGTTGAGCTGGGCTGACCTGAAGTGGGCTGAGCTGAGCTGGGCTGGGCAGAGCAGGTCTGAGCTGTACTGGGCTGAGCTGGGCTGGGCTGGGCTGGGCTGAGCTGGGCTGAGCTGAGCTGGGATGAGCTGAGCTGAGCAGAGCTGGGCTGGGCTGGGCTGAGCTGGGCTAAGCTGAGCTGAGCTGAGCTAGACTGGGCTGGGCTGAGCTGAACTGAGCAGGGCTGAGCTGTACTGGGCTGAGTTGGGCTGAGCAGAGCTGGGCTGAGCTGAAGTGGGCTGAGCTGGGCTGGGCTGGGATTAGCTAGGATGAGCTGACCTGGGCTGAGCTGGGATGAGCAGAGCTGGGATGAGCTGAGCTGAGCAGAGCTGGGCTGGGCTGGGCTGAGCTGGGATGAGCTGAACTGGGCTGAGCTGAAGTG
>NW_007738810.1:39437-40944 GCF_000696425.1 Galeopterus variegatus
AGCTGGGCTTGAGCTGGGATGAGCTGTACTGGGCAGAGGTGGGCTGAGCTGAAGTGGGCTGGGCTGAGCTGGGATGAGCTGAACTGGGCTGAGCTGAAGTGGGCTGAGCTGGGAAGAGCTGAGTTGAGCTGAGCTGAGTTGAGCTGAGCTTGGCCGGGCTGGGCTGGACTAGGCTGGCCTTCTTGTGTTTGGTGGTTGAGCTGGGTTAACTAGGGTAACTGAGCTCGGTTCAGCAGGCATGGACTGGTTGGGATGGGCTGGGCTTGTTCATTAAGCTGCTTGGGGCTAGACTGACCGGGGATGGCCTACATTCCTGCAGCTGGGATGAGCTGGCCGTGCTACACCCTCTTAGCTCACATTGTGCTCGGCTGATCTAAGAATGTGCTGGCCATTCTTAGATACACTCACCAAGCAGAGTCTACACTGGTTCCCATCACCCTCCCTCTGACCCCACATACAGTCCTGAGCTGTCTGCCCTGGGAGATTTAGGGTGTGACTGAGATCAGGGCAGCTCGGGGAGCTGGTGGGGGCCCCTCTCTCCCTGCCTTGTGTGTGGTTCCCGGCTCCTCATGCGCCTTGTGCTCAGGGCTGATCATGACAGCCCCACAAGTCTGACATCCAAGGGAAGACAAGGCTGGTCCATGCCCACGCCTGATCCCTGAACAACTCTGATCCCAGACCCAGCATACAGGCGATGCCCTGGGTACAGGGACAGCAGAGCAGGGTGGGGACGGCAAGGATGGGAAGGCAGTGTGCTGTGATGGGCGCCTCAGTATGGTAGGGGCTGAGGCTGTCTCCTCCCACGCCCAGCAGCCTTGTACCTAGACCTCAGGCCTCACCATAGCTTCCCAGCCCACTGTTGGCCAGGTCAGCCCAAGCCCTGGAGTCCTGAAGGTGGGCTTAGCCCCAGCAGGATGGGGGGCTCAGAAAGAGATTCTGCAGCTGGCTCAAGAAGGCAGCTTCTCACCCCCTCCTCATTCTCTTTTGTCCCCCTTGGGTTCTCAGTGAGCCTGTCCTCCCCAAAAGTCTTCCCGCTGGTGTCCTGTGAGAGCCCCCAGTCACAGAAGAGCACGGTGGCCCTGGGCTGCCTCGCACGGGACTTCCTGCCCGACACCATCAGCTTCTCCTGGAACTACAAGAACAGCTCCTCGGTGAGCCGCAGCAATGTCAAGACCTTCCCAACGGTCCACAGACAGGGCACGTACGCGGCCACCTCGCAGGTGCTGCTGCCCGAGAGTGTGCCCCAGAGCACTGACGAGCACCTGGTGTGCAAAGTGCTGCACGGCACCACCAACAAAGACGTGATCGTGAACTTCCCAGGTGAGAACCGTCCCCTCCACTACCACAGAATAGAGAGCCCTGCATGGCAGGCACGGGGGTGGGCCAGGCCGGGCTGACCCCTTGTCCCCTCACTCCAGTGTTCACAGTGCTGCGCCCCAAAGTGGCCGTGCTCATCCCGCCCTGCGATTCCTCCTCCGGACCCAGCCAGCGCAAGACCAGGCTCATC
>NW_007738811.1:0-526 GCF_000696425.1 Galeopterus variegatus
TCTTCCTGCAATTCTTAGTTTACACCAGGAGAGATAACTCTACCCTCATCCTGAATGACTTTCTTTAGCATTATTTCCTTTACAGTTTTCCCAGTGGTAAATTGTCTCAGGTTTGGTTCTTTCTTATTTAACTCTCAGTGAAAGCATAATTTTTCTACATATGGAATTCCCAATTGTCAGTTTTACTTTTTCCTTCAGCATTGGAAAGATGGTGCTATATTTCTCCTGTTCTCCACTATAACCACTGATTTTATTTTCAACTGATTTTATTTTCTTATCTTTCGTATAGTATTAATTTCGTGTATAGTTTGTACCAGCCTCATAATATAATTGAGAAGCAAATCTTTTATTTGGAAAAATTGTGCAAGATTGGGGTTCTTTTTCATCATATTGAAAATAGCAAGTCTTCAGGCACCAGGGTGTAGAATAGAATCACTAGTAGGAAAGATTTAATTACAGATACAGTTAGTCTAATAAATGTAAGATTATTGAGACTTCCTAAATTTTTCTCTAATTTCATTTTTTT
>NW_007738811.1:5875-6206 GCF_000696425.1 Galeopterus variegatus
TGAGTGAGAAGATGTGGTATTTCTATTTCTGCTCCAGGCTTATTTCACTTAATGCAATGTCTTCCAAGCTCATACGTGTTGCCGCAGATGGCAGGATTTCATTGTTTTTAGTCACTAAATAGTGTCACGTGTATACATACCACATTTTCTTTATCCATTCAACTGTGGATAGATACTTCATTTGATTCCATGTCTTTGTGATTATAAACAGTGGTGCAGTAAACATGAGCGTGCACACATCTCTTCTATATGCTGATTTCCTTTCCTTTGTTATACATATATCCAGTAGTGGGACTGCTGGATCACATGGTAGTTCTATTATTAGTTTTTT
>NW_007738811.1:11718-12045 GCF_000696425.1 Galeopterus variegatus
TTGTTTCTTTGTGTTGGGTGCATTCAAGATCCTCTTTTCCAGCTGATCGAATGTATGCAATAAATTGTTGTTAATTACAGTCACTCTACAGTGCTATAGAACACTAAATCCTGTTCCTCCTACTTAGCTGTAATTTTGTGTTTGTTCATCAACTCTCACTATCCCCTACCCCTTTATCCTTCTGGTAACAATTCAGCATGGTAATCTCTGGTAACCACCATTCTATTCTCTACTTACACGTGATCAACATTCTTTGCTTCCACATATGAGTGAGAAGATGTGGTATTTCTATTTCTGCTCCAGGCTTATTTCACTTAATGCAATGTC
>NW_007738811.1:14178-14454 GCF_000696425.1 Galeopterus variegatus
TTAATTTTGCTATTAGGGTTTCTGTGTGGTTTCAAACGAATTATAGGATTGTTTTTTCTATTTTGTGTGAAGAATGTCATTGGCATTTTGATAGGGATTGAGTTGGGTCTATAGACATCTTTTGGCAAACTCTCATACATAGTTTGTGGAAGGAGAAATTAGAGTCAGGACTCTGGCACCATTTTGGCAGATTCTATTAAGCTGAATAGACACATGCAAAATTACTCAGTAATTCTACTCTGACTTACATAGTTATCCTAAAAATGCACCTCTGTG
>NW_007738811.1:16325-16976 GCF_000696425.1 Galeopterus variegatus
TGATCCACCTGAGTTCCTTTTTCTGTGTGATGTGAGGTAAGGGTCCAACTTCTTTCTTTTGTATGTAGATATCCAGTTCTCCCAGTACCACTTGGTGAAAACATTCTTTTCCCATTGGTGTATTTCCATCATAAAAATATATATTCTTGCTATCTATAAATGTGATTGTTTCTCATTTATTTAAATCTTTAATCATTTCTTTCTACATTGTTTTGTGCTTTTTGATCTGTAAGTCTTGCATTTGTTTAATTGAATATATTACTAAGTAATTAATATCTTGTGATGTAAACAATTGTTTTTCTTAATTTCAGTTTTGGCTTATTCATTGACTGTATAGAAATATAATGTATTTTGAGTATTTCCTCATATTCTGCATCCTTGGTGAAATTGATTTATGAGTTCTAATTTTTACTGGATTTCTTAGAATTTTTTATGTAGTTTAATTTTATCTGCCAATGGAGATAATTTTACTTCTTTCGTTCCAATCTGTATACGTTATGTCTGTTTCTGGCTAACGCATATTGAGTAAAATTGGTCAGAGTGGACATATTTATCTTGTTCTTGATATTAGTTGGAAAACATACAGGCTGTCATTGAGTGCAATGTGATGCATTTTGTCAGGTTGAGTAAGTTGTCTTTTATTCCTAGTTT
>NW_007738811.1:18909-22683 GCF_000696425.1 Galeopterus variegatus
ATATATATATATCTTTCATTGTGGTAAAAATGTATATAACATAATGTTTGTCATTTTAAGCAGTTTTAAAAATACAATTCGTGAAATTAATTACAATTATAGTGCTCTGTGACCATCATCTCTATTTCCAAACCTTTCTTGTCATTGTAAACATAAACTCTGGATCCATTAAACAATAACTCCCAATGTAATAGCTGTTATAAAGTATTTTTCCACTAGTCCAACATATAGTTTCCCTTAAAGGCATGGTCTATTGTTTGCCTTTCGTTTTGTATATGTGTCACACTTTCCTATTTCTTTGCATGTCTTCAGGTTTTTTTGTTGTTGTTGTTAAAAACTGGACATATTAGTAATACTTTAAATCTGGATATTAATCTCCAAACAGGCTTATTGTTTGTTGAGTGACTTGAGTGGAAGTCTGTTTCTACTGCATAGTGCAGGTTCTGATATCCTTGCTCAGATTTTCGCTATGTTTTTATCTTTTTAGCCTGGCTTCCTAGGATTCCTCCCTTTATCGGTAGAAAACACTTGTTGGTGAAAGGTTGTACTTGAGCCCCCGAAGTGGAAAAATGTTCATCCTTTACTTTTGGATCTATTTGCTGCTTGGAGACTGCTTTCATGATTCCAGGTTCAAAGTTTTATCTTTTAGCATCAGAAAGAACAGACTGAATATAATTTTATTTTTCAGCCTGGCTTTATCGGAATCCCCCGGGGTCAGAATATCTTATTTTTCAGCCCCTGATTAGTCAGATTATGTTTAAGCAACTTGAGCCATTGAGGTTTTTACCTTTGGCTGATTGACCTGTTTGTCATTTGGGAATGCTTTAAAGTCTTCCTCCACATTGTGCTCCAATAACTTCTCAGTGGATGCAGCCTAGAACATGCAAACATCCTTCTGGACCCCCAGGCATAAGTGTGATCCCAAATAGGCCCATGCTGGCTTTCTCTTTCTCTGGTTCTCTCTGTTAATTTTCTGGCTGCTCTACAATTTCCCTGTTGCTACTACTTCCATGGAGCCGTGAGCCCCTTAATATTTTGTCACCAATGTCTCCATTGCTTTTGAAGCCCTTGGGCATGAACTGTCCACATTCTGTCCCATACAAAGTCAGTACCCTTAGGCAGAGCTGCAGATATACCAGTCCATACAGCCTACTTCTTCCCGTAGGCAAAATCTCACTACTACTGAGTCTTAGTTAGGGCAGGGGTAGAGATCCACTTCTGCCAGAGTGACATCTCTGCTGTAAGAGTGGGCACTGGTGGGGGAAGGTGATAGCCCCTGGCCTTTTTGGCTTGTGTTCCCCAAAACTCAACTTCTGCCCAACAAGACACACAGGAGAGGGAAATTATCTCGTGAGGCAGAACCCTTGCCCTACAAGTGGGAGCTAGGTGAGAAAAATGTACCCCAGTCACCTTGACTGTGCTTTCCTGGAATAGAGCTTCTTCAACAGAGGGCTTGTAGGGGAGGTAGTGAATGAGAGACATAGCCTGTCCTCCCAAGGTGAAATTGGAGCCCTACATTGTATGCTGTGAGGGGAGGGAGTGATTGTCTTTTGGCTTCACTTCCTGCAGTAGAGATTCTGGAACAGAGCTGGACGGAGGGTGCATGAGAGCAGATCATAACTCAAATGTCATAGTCATAGACTCTTACTGTTCTTACTAAGGTTGAGTAGATTTTATTGAGTGTTTCTTTTTCTATTTGCTATGTGCCCTTAACTTCCAGAAACTTCAAATGTTTTTGATATACTATTCACCAGTTAAATGATTGTTTTACAGGGATTAGTATTCACCCAGATCCTCACATATCTNAGGTGAGAACAATGTACCCCAGTCATCTTGACTGTGCTTTCCTGGAATAGAGCTTCTTCAACAGAGGGCTTGTAGGGGAGGTAGGGAATGTGACATAGCCTGTCCTCCCAAGGTGAAATTGGAGCCCTACATTGTATGCTGTGAGGGGAGGGAGTGATTGTCTTTTGGCTTCACTTCCTGCAGTAGAGATTCTGGAACAGAGCTGGACGGAGGGTGCATGAGAGCAGATCATAACTCAAATGTCATAGTCAAAGACTCTTATTCTTCTTACCAAGATTTAGTAGATTTTATTGAATGTTTCTTTTTCTATTTGCTATGTGCCCTTAACTTCCAGAAACTTCAAATGTTTTGATATAATATTCACCAGTTAAATGATTGTTTTACAGGGATTAGTATTCACCCAGATCCTCACATATCTCTCCTGAAGTCTGCCCTTCTAGGTTTATTTAGAATAAACAAGCTAGACAAGTTATGCTCTGGTAAGACAGTGATAACTATTAGCATGTTTACAAAGAGTTATTACCAATGTCATTAGCACTTTTATAAGGAGGTCATTTACTCCCACCTGACATTCCAGGTAGAGAAGAAATAGTTACAGGATTTCTTTTATCCCTTTGCTCTACAACTTGCAAAATCAGTCTAAAGTGTTAGGAGGCAGGGCAGTGATTAGCTATGGGGAAAAAGGGAAGGCATTGTGATGGGACGTGGTAAAGGGAATTATCTCTCTTATTCTTCTGGAAGTCTGACAATGTTTCATTCTCCACCCGAGTGGTGTTTATAAGCTGTGTTCTCTTTGCCTAACTACATGAATCTGGTTATTTGGTATTTTTTCACTCTTCTCTGTTTATATTATGTTATGAAAGACAAATACATAGTAAATATAAATACAATAAATATTACCTAGAAAACCAAGGAAATATCATCACTAAATGTTTGGTGTGTGTGTATGTGTATGTGTCTTTGTATGTTTGTGTATGTTTTTCTAGGAGGCAGATTGGTAAAATTCTGGAAGTGTATGTATGGGGTTCCGAAGACATTGGTAATGTTCTCTTTCTAGTAGGTATACATTTGTTCACTTCATTAATAATTTCTATATTTCATGTGTATGCCACATGTANCATAAAATATTTTATGAAGAGAAGCAGAAAAGTTTCGTTGTATGATTATTATTTTTTTAAAATGCAGATATATTAAAATTTGAGGTGCCTTGTCTAAATTTGACGGATTAAGTATATATACATGGTGTATTATATGAATATAGTAATATACTACTCTAATGCTGTATATTAAACTGTGTAGTAGCATTTATATAATGTATGTGTGTGAGTGAGTGTGTGTGTGTGTGTGTAGTTAAACAGTAGTAATTTCGAAAGTGTCCGTGGAAAAATCATAATGAAAAAGAAATGCCCACATCATCATCTGGAAATAACTAAAAATATATATTGGATAAAAATGTGGTCGTTGCATATACAAACTAGATTATATTATTGTAGACAAAACTCTTATGCCAGGTCAAATATTGCAATCTTTTATTGTTTAAAATATCATTTTACCATTGTTTGGTGAAAATATTTGTTGAGTATATACATTTTCCTACATTCTTATTTGCTGTACACCTCCCATCTCATTTACGGAACATCTACTCTTTTCCAGATATTGCTTTATAAGGAAAAATAAGGCATAACTTTTTCTCGTGGGTTCACAATTTAGAGAGAAAGATGGAGAAGCAAATAAACAGTGTTCACAGAGTAGGAAATGATATCAAGTAGTGAGAAAAGGGTACACATGATCCTTTGGGAGCACAGGGAACAATCTCAATGGTCAGGAGGCCCGTGAATCTACGGTAGGTTCTTGACACACGACAGGGGCACCAAGGTCGAGTGAGGGCACCTGCAGAGAGATGCGGCCTGATCCATTAGAGTCCAGGAAAAAAGTCAATAGAACATGTTCTTTAAAAATAATGAGATG
>NW_007738811.1:23262-27551 GCF_000696425.1 Galeopterus variegatus
TGTCTGGGGCTACTTTGGATAAAGGTCTATGCACATTGTGGTACATATTTCCTAGTGAAAATAAGCACTTATTTTTCATGGGCACATGCTAGGAGTGGAGTTGCTGAGTTTCAGGGTAGACAGAGAAGATATAATTTTAAATAAATACTTGAGTTTTTACCATTATTATAAGTACTTGAATATTTTCGTTACTAAAATGAGTCTTATTTTTGGACACCAAAATGGCTGGAAGATAATTTTTTCTATCAGTGAATGAAAAAGTTGTGACCGTACTTAGAATTTATCCACGGGGTGCACAGTTTAGACAGTGAACAAATTTAAATAGGCAGTAGAAGTCCCAGGGAATACATTTTTTTTGGTCCCGGATTCAGTACTGGTTATTCAATAGAATGGTTACATTTCCACACAGAAGAGAAAAAAACAATGGTGCCTTGAAATTAATTTACTTCACGTAATGTAATAACAGAGTAAGAATTGGTGCTGAAATCTCCTTACATCTTCTCTCTTAATTATTCACTTTTGCGGGCAGGTTGTTTAATGTACTGTTTGTGTGATACCATTTTCTGCATTCCCCTTAGCTTTGTAAAGGGTGGTTTTACTGTAACCTGTTGTTTCATTATTGGTGCCAGGTATTGCAATTTACAGGAACAATAAAAAGAAAATAGGTGCAGACACAGAAAGCATATTTATCAAAAGAATATCATATTTTGTTCCATTAGGAGATAAACATGACCTCTTCTCAGCTTCAAAGGGCACTTATATTCATCAAGGAACAAGTATGTTATCAAAGCCCAAATAGCTACAGGCTTAAGAAAATGTTCCCTGTGTTTTAGCATTGCTTAAGTGGACATCCAAATTAACCAATGAAACCAAAATGCCTAAGCAACAGCAATGCCGTGTTAAAGGGAAGGATATTACTTACAGAGGAATGGAACCAGTAGTAATGAGAGGCCCCAATTTCTGAGTGCCTACTGTGCGTCAGGTGTCACACATGGAACTTGAAGTGGATTCTTTACTTTAATTTTTACAGACACTAACAGATCGATATTATGTGTTTGATGACGTTACTGGGGTTTAAGGCGTACGTAATCTGGCCATGGAAACTGATGCAGCTGAGGATTGAGTCTTGACACATTGAACTCCAGAAGTTCCTCTTTTTGCACTTTCATTGCAACAGCGAGTCACAGATGGAGTTTTTGTTCTTAGGAACAGAAATTTCGGTAAGGACATTGTGGCTTAATAATATCCTGATAATTGTGTAAGATTTTATTCTCCCTTTTCTTCTTTCCTCTCCCACTCCTTGTCTTCCCTTTGCTTGCTTCTTGCTCCTCCTTTATCTTTATAGCCATCATCATAATCAGTATATATGAGTGGTAAAGCATGATTGTTCTCTACAATATGAGATTCGCCTACCTAATTTTTAAAAATCGTAATAGTTAAAAACTGAATTAAAATCGGTTTTTTGCTGCTATTATGTCAGCTGTAGCTTGGTTCTCTCTGACTGCATTCTGGTGAGAATTGAAGACTCTTAGAGAGAGTATAACCCGAAATAAATGTAGAGTTTTATTTGGGAAAAAAAGACAACCTTTGTCTTTAAGTTTGAAGAAAGGAAAGCATTAAATATTTTATGAAGAGAAGCAGAAAAGTTTGGTTGTATGATTATTAATTTTTTAAAATGCAGATATATTAAAATTTGAGGTGCCTGTCTAAATTTGACGGATAAAGTATATATACATGGTGTATTATATGAATATAGTAATATACTACTCTAATGCTGTATATTAAACTGTGTAGTTGCATTTATATAATGTATGTGTGTGAGTGAGTGTGTGTGTGTGTGTGTGTGTGTGTGTGTGTAGTTATACAGTAGTNTGAAAAGTCCACGAATAATCAGACTCCTTTCTGTACCCCGCTTTTTCATTCACTCTAATCTGACTGGTCATGAATTCCTCAGGATTCCCTTGTTTTGCACCTTTATTTCTTCTACACCCGCACTACTGCGACCTCAGGTTTTGACTTTATGAACATCTCTCATTCATGTACGCATCTCCTCTGCTGACCTCACGAATGATCTCATTATTAGAAATTATTTGAATGGAACAAGCTTCCTTACCGTTCCCCTGTTCTGCATATGTTATATTTTTCTTCTGTTTGGAATATTCTTACTGTTTGTCTCACTTGTAAACATGTACTCCATCTTCAATTGTCAAACCAGGTATCTCTGAGGTCTTTCCTGATCCTTACTCCCCATAGCTATTGTGTCGTGGCTTAAAAGGATGCCTGTTTGTTGTCTCTAATATCCTTCTGCTAAAATCATCCGTGGGGTCTCTATATGCTCTGGAAGACCCAGCTCGACTTTGACCTCATTACAAGTGCCCCCCATTAGTGTAAGTCAGTGATTCTCACATTGTGACCCCAAACAGGCAGCATAAGTACCTGGGAAAATGATAGAAATGTAAATTCTCAAGCCACACAACAAAATTACTGAATCAGAAACTCTTGAGGTTTATGTTTTCACAAGAGCCTGAAGTCATTGTGGTACAGCCTAAGTTTGAGAAACATGAATAGACCATATTTTTCTCATTCTCTGTGCTTTTACATCAACTTCCACACATCTTCAATGGAAGGAATAACCATGTTATATTGTAATGATTTCTATTATTTTCTGAAACATTTTACTCTTCCTTTCATAGGTGGTGAACACAAAGGGAGATTCAACACGTGCTAGTCATCTTCACAACCCTTGTGCATTCACCAACTTCAGCACGTGCTGAACAGTGGCCACAGCTGGCTGGGGGTCATGTACTTCATCAGACCTTAGAAGGACGGGCAGTCTGTAGAGTCAGTGTAATGCTGATTCCAGTTTTTCTCATAGGTCATAAGGAACTATCTCTGAGGTCTTTCCTCATCCTTACTCCCCATAGCTATTGTGTCGTGGCTTAAAAGGATTCCTGTTTGTTGTCTCTAATATCCTTCTGCTAAAATCATCCGTGGGGTCTCTCTATGCTCTGGAAGACCCAGCTCGACTTTGACCTCATTACAAGTGCCCCCCATTAGTGTAAGNTTTGAGAAACATGAATAGACCATATTTTTCTCATTCTCTGTGCTTTTACATCAACTTCCACACATCTTCAATGGAAGGAATAACCATGTTATATTGTAATGATTTCTATTATTTTCTGAAACATTTTACTCTTCCTTTCGTAGGTGGTGAACACAAAGGGAGATTCAACCCGTACTAGTCATCTTCACAACCCCTGTGCATTCACCACCGTCAGCACGTGCTGAACAGTGGCCACAGCTGGCTGGGGGTCATGTACTTCATCAGACCTAAGAAGGACGGGCAGTCTCTAGAGTCAGTGTAATGCTGATTCCAGTTTTTCTCATAGGTCATAAGGAGCTTCGTGTGTGTGAGTCTGAATCCCTTCTGCTCAGAACACGTGATGAACTCTCCTGTAACGCCTGCTTCGTGCCTCTCAGCTTGATGACAGCGATGGTGCCAGGTATACACTGCGTTGTATTGTTCTTCCCAAGGTTCATTCCCACTGTCTCCAAATCCTTCACGGCCTGCTCAGCGACAGCTACAACTCGCCGTGGACCCACGTACTTCACCAAACCCGCAGAGAATGGCTGATCTGTCATTTCATGGTATTGCTGCTTCTAGTAATCGTCCGGCAGAGATGAGGTTCAAGAAGCTGCTTTATCACTCTAAAGTAACTTCAAAATGGCTATTTAATTTGGTCCTCACAATGTCACTGGTGTGTAAAGTGGGTAAAAACGGGAGACAGGAGAAATGTAGGGCTTAATATTTAAGCAGAGAAGATCTGTTACTACCGATGTGTTCTGTAGGTTGAGTTGCTTTTTTTTTTTTCTCCCCCAGAAGAAATTTAGGTGAGACAAAATGAGCTGGTCTAGCAGTCTAACATTCACGGTACTGGTATTTCAGTGATTCCTCACGTTACTGGAAGGACATCATACTAACAGAGGTGATTCCCTTCCTAATTGCTTCATGTCAACTCATTTTAAATGTTCACTTCATGTCGACAGCATGATGGAAATTATAAAGCCTGGCTCAAATCCATTGCATGATTCATATAGAAAACTAGCTCCCTCGCATTCATCTACTCAGCCAATTGTTGCCATTGTCCAGTAGGGTTGTAGGATGTGAACATGAAGCCAGTGGAGGCCACGTGACTTGTTGACAGTGAAGTTGTCAAGATTAGCATGTCAGTCATTGGTTTCCCAGATTCACTGTTTTTTTTTTTTTTTTTTTTGAACCCTAAGAGGAC
>NW_007738811.1:28210-34765 GCF_000696425.1 Galeopterus variegatus
CAGGAGAAATGTAGGGCTTAATATTTAAGCAGAGAAGATCTGTTACTACCGATGTGTTCCGTAGGTTGAGTTTTTTTTTTTTTTTTTTTTTTCCCCCCAGAAGAAATTTAGGTGAGACAAAATGAACTGGCCTAGCAGTCTAACATTCACGGTACTGGTACTTCAGTGATTCCTCACGTTACTGGAAGGACGTCATACTAACAGAGGTGATTCCCTTCCTAAGTGCTTCATGTCAACTCATTTTAAATGTTCACTTCATGTCGACAGCATGATGGAAATTATAAAGCCTGGCTCAAATCCATTGCATGATTCGTACAGAAAACTAGCTCCCTTGCATTTACCTACTCAGCCAATTGTTGCCATTGTCGAGTAGTGTTGTAGGATGTGAACATGAAGCCAGTGGAGGCCACGTGACTTGTTGACAATGAAGTTGTCAAGATTAGCATGTCAGTCATTGGTTTCCCAGATTCACTGTTTTTTTTTTTTTTTTTTTTGAACCCTAAGAGGACCAGCAATTGTTGTTGCCTATGAACACAGCTCCCCCTGCATGACACAGGCTTGATTGCCGTGATGTGTTGGTCTTACATAACCGGGTTTTGATCCACTGCAGAATGACTTGCCCAGTATTTATCCTATTCAGGGTTGTTTAGAGTCATTTTCTAGCATGATCTGTAAGACATAAAAAGTGGACCAGGTGGAAGGCCAATAGATGAGAATAATACAGAGTGTGTTATAGAAAGCAGTGGGTTTGTTTTCCTTGGAATCAGTCCCTATGTTCATGACGTTCAGTTTCTAGTCGATGTTACAGCACATGTAACTCACTACAACTACTGTGTACATCAGAAATTATTGTTGGTCTAGTGTGGTCTAGTGTCAACGAACTGCTGCTTCACGGGTTTCCCCAGTGCCTGAGTGAAAATTATGCTCAGGAAACTCCAACTCTTCTTGTCATGGTGCTTGATGTGCTGTTCTCTGTCATCCCATTCCCTGCCCCTTTGCTGGATGCCACTTAAAAGGTCAGCCTATTGGATTGGTTTCCATATGAATGACTTGTTCCGTGTTCACTTTCCTTGGGGCCACTTACAGTCATATATGCAGCATATGATGCAGGCTGTGAACACTTACCAGGCACAATATTTTCTGTGTGAGGAAATANGAAACTCCAACTCTTCTTGTCATGGTGCTTGATGAGCTGTCCTCTGTCATCCCATTCCCTGCCCCTTTGCTGGATGCCACTTAAAAGGTCAGCCTATTGGATTGGTTTCCATACGAATGACTTGTTCGGTGTTCACTTTCCTCGGGGCCACTTACAGTCATATATGCAGCATATGATGCAGGCTGTGAACACTTACCAGGCACAATATTTTCTGTGTGAGGAAATAAATGGTGCCATATTATGTATACCAGGCAATAATTTCACTAGAACCACTTGCCATATGTTGGCTACCTTCAGTTTTTGCTGAACTAGGTGAACATTGGTACTGAGTTTTGTTTTTTGTTTGTTTTTCCTCACCTCCCTGAGGAAAAACAGTTGGTCATGTTATGTCTGCTATATAGATTGAATAAGGGCCTAAAAATTATATGCCCATGAGACAGATTGACCTCCGTCACTTCTGACTTAGAAACTACCATGCATGCTCCCATAGCATGGTGACTCCCCACAGGAGTGATGCAGGTACATTGCTTAAAAATAACATGGAAAAGTACCTAAGATTGCAGCATTTATTCACCACACTACAGGGCCGCATAAGAAAGCCTTGTTTAGCAGTTAAAGGTATTGGGGATTCAGTGACTATTCACATTACTGAAAGACTTTCATTATCAAGGAGATGATTAAATTCCTCTTAAAACTCTTCATTTCTACATTTTAAATTTTCATTAATCCAGCAGCATGAGGAAAATTATAGGCTCTGCTGAACATTTATTACATGAATCTTACAGAGAATGGCATCCTTGTCATTTACAATCAAAGGGGGTTGTTGCATTTGCCAAAAAGTGCAGTGGTATAAGAACCTAGGTCTAGTGCATAGCACAACATTTGATGACGGGGATGCTCCAGGTTTCCTGTGTCAGCCACTGATTTCTAAGATGTATACTTTCTCATTGTTTATTCACAGGGCCATGCAGGCATAGTATTAGAAGTTTTCTACCACAAGTCTATCTAGTGCACAGGCAAGAAAAGACCATCTTTCCCTTGGAGCAGTGCTCAGGTTAATAACTGGTCATGTGTGCACCCTGGTCACGGCTTCTACACATTATCCTGCCTCGTGGCATGTGGGCTTTAAACACACAGCGACCAGTTATTTCCTGGAGATCCCAGGGGATTTAAGGTTCCATGCTGAGGTGGCCAGATGGAAATGCTTTCCCATGAGGCTAATTGTCTCCTCCACACACAACATCCTGAAACCTCTTGTGTGTTCCCTTTGCATCATGCCGCTTTGATGGTGGCCAGCAAGCATGCCTAATGATCCCAGGAGTGCCATCCCAGTAGAACTTTTCCCTATGGGTGTACCTACTCCTGAGGACAGGCCGGACCACCTTGATCACCACTGCACAGTACTGGAGATTCAGGGGTTCCTTGGTTCCTGGCATTGGTGGATGAAGCTCTGGGCGAAGGGACTGAATCCCTCCCTCTCGGGTCCATGATTCCCGCTCCAAAAGGACAGAGGTCAATGGAGATACTGGTCTTATTATATCAGGAACCAGACTGCAAAAGGTTATTTTAGATGCCAAGCAGGTTCATTGCAGCCATTGTACAACAAGTACTGGGTGCTGCGAGCAGAGCTTCACCCACAAGAGACAGGTCTGTCAACAAAGACGGGGCCAGTCATGAACACACAGGTTATTGATGAGGGCACAATGATTCACAGAGTAATTACCCCTCTGAGGATGAAGTTTTAGATATCTTTCCGAATGTGCAGTAGGATATGAAAGGAGAACCATATGGAAGTTCTGCTGGAGTGAACGAGATGGTGGAGAAGGTAGAATGCTTTGTTTTGGATTTCCAGAACATGACTTCCTGCATTCACGACCATCAGTTTCTCTGGTGCTTTTGTCCGCTAAGGAGCTGGTTAGAGTCGATGTCCTGTATGAAGAAAATTGGGGGCACATTTCCAAGTATTTCTGTTGCTGAAGGATGTTGCCAGTAATGGAAGAAATGTCATGCACTTGCTCTTCCTCCTGTTCTTTTTTAGCGAGTGGATAGGCTTTTGCTTATGTCCCCATGGGCTATCCCTATGGTGATTATTCTTAGAATGCTGGGTTTGGCTTCACCCTGGTTGTCACCTCCTCCATGACAGGTCCCATTTCACTCCTCCCTAAGGCTCATAGCAGGGTGCTCATAGCATGTGCAACCTGCTGGGAAAGCACGTCTGGCAAGATACCCCCTATTCCCTATGTGAGAAGAGGATTCGCCCTCCCTTGAAGGGAAATCAGTTTTACCCCAGAGCCAGTTCCCCCGTTTTGACTGCTTCTTGTTTCTCCGGGACACGTCTATTGCGGGCAGTGATCGCTTCTCCGTCAGCTCCCCCGAGGAAAGCTGGCCATTCCCGTGAACTCTGACCTGTTCCTCTGTCTCGGATGCCTGTCTCAAAGACGTTCTCCCCCGGAGTCTGACTGTCTCCTGTTCTGTACTGCTTCGGGAATGCTCATGTATATTCCATTGTGTGACATTATCCTCCAAGGAAATGAAATTCCCTTTAGTACAATCTTTCGCAGATATTTCGTCCATAGATCTCATCGTGACTGTCACACCTCTTGGCAGGGTTGACAAGCCTGTCATCTTCCATGAGATGGCTACATGCGTGCTCCTTGACAATTGGCTTTTCTCTCAGAAGTGGGAGAACTGTAATCCATAGTGGTGGTGGGCCTTGCTTGCCTTCCCCTCAAAGTGCTTCGTTTGCACTCGTGTTACAATCCCAGGGTTTCCCACATCTATTTGAGAAATGAGGGTGTCTCAAAAAATTCCATTTTGTGGGTATTCCCGAGAATTGCCTGTCCTGTGTTTCCAGCCTAAGTCTGGTGCTTTCACTGCTCTCTGAGGCTGTGTGTAGGGTCCGAAAGCAAGCTTCTACCCAGCCAGAAGTCCTGGGTCCTCTTGTCCAGCAGTATGATGACAGGTAATCAAGTGCCTCTTGGGAGACCAAGGACCTGAGGTCAGTGGAATTGCTCGTATGAGCGTGTCAGGTCTCCGTGTCAGAGAATTTATTAATTATCGACAGCATGCACCCTGCAGCCAAAGTACAAAAAGTTTTGGGTGTTGTGGACAGCTTCCCATTCATGATCCAGGTCTGTCCACAAAGATGGGTCCATTCATGAATACACAGGGTGTCGCTTCACAGCAGAATGGTTCACAGAGTAAACGCTCCTCCAAGGAACAAGTTGTAGAAATCTTCCAGAAGGTGCTGTGGGTTATGAAAGTAGAACCGCGTGAAGGTGCCCTGGGGGTGAACGTGATGGTCAAAAAGGTAGAATTCTTTGTGCTGGATTTGTGGAACATGACTGTCTGTATTCACGGCCTTCAATTTCTAAGGTGCTCTTGTCCCCTCAATCGCTGGTTACAGTTGATGTCCTGTATGAAGACAAGTGGTGGCACGTTTCCAAGTATTACTGTTGCTGAAGGGTGTTGCTAGTAATGGAAGAAACGTCATGCTAGTAATGGAAGAAACGCCATGCAATTGCTCTTCCTCCTTTTGTCGTTCAGTGAGTGCATGGCCTCTTCCTTCTATCCCCAACTGCTTAAACCCAGCATTCTCAGAGTCATTACCATAGGGACAGCCAATGGGGACATTATTCCTAGAATACTTGGTTTGGACTCCCCCTTCTTGTCTCCTCCTCCACGACAGGTCCTATTTCACTCTTCTCAGGCTCATACCCGGGTACTCATAGCATGTGCAGCCTGCTGGGAAAGCACATCTGCCAAGATATTCCCTATTCCCTATGTGAGAAGAGGAATCCCCCCTCCTTGACGGCAAAGGCACTTTTATCCCAGAGCCGGTTCCCCCGTTTTGACTGCTTCTTGTTTCTGCAGGACTTGTCCATTGCGGGCAGTGATCGCATTTCCTTCAATTTCCGCAATGAAAGGTGGCCATTCCGGCGACATCTGACCTGTTTCCCTGGCTCCGATGCCTGTCTCAAAGACATTCTCCCCCTGAGTCTGACTCTGTTGTGTTCTGTACTGCTTCGGGAATGCCCACGTATGTTCCCATTGTGTGACATATTCATCCAAGGAAATGAAATTCCCTTTAGTACAATCCTTCGCAGATATTTCATCCATGGGTCTCATGCCCACTGTCACACCTCTTGGCAAGGTAGTCAAGGCTGTCTTCTCCGTGAGATGACTCCATGCGTGCTCCTTGACAACTCTCAGAAGTGGGAGAACTGTAATGCATAGTGGTGGCAGGCCTTGCTTGCCTTCCCCTCAAAGTGCTTCGTTTGCACTCGTGTTCCAATCCCCATGTTTGCCACATCTATATTAGAAATGAGGGTGTCTGAGACAAATCCGTTGTGTGAGTCTTCCTGAGAATTACCTGTCTTGTGTTCCCAACTTAGGACTGGTTCTTGCCCTGCTCTCTGATGCTGTGTGTAGGGTCCGACATTGAGCTTATATCCAGCCAGAAGTCCTCGGTCCTCTTGTCCAGCAGTATGATGTCAGGTTTTCAAGTGCCTGTTCGTAGACCCTGGACATGAGAGCAGTAGAGTTGCCCGTATCAGCATGTCAGGGCTCGGTGTCAGAGTTGTTATTTTAGGTCACCAGCGTGCACGCTGTAGCCGTAGTGCACCAAGTTTTTGGTGCTATAAACGGAGCATCCAGTGCATGAGCCAAGCCTGTCCACAAAGACCGTTCCAATCATGAATACACAGGCTATCCCTTCAGTGCAGAATGATTCACAGAGTACATGCTCCTCGAAGGACCCAGTTTTAGAAATTGTCCAGAATGTGCTGTGGGATATGAAAGGAGAACCATATGGAGGTCCCCTGGGGTTGAACGTGAGGGTAGAGAAGGTAGAATGCTTTGTACTGGATTTCCGGCACATGATTCCCCGCATTCACGGCCATCAGTCTCTCAGGCGCTGTTGTCCCCTAAGGAGCTGGTTATAGTCGATGTCCTGTATGAAGACAAGTGGTGGCACATTTCCAAGTATTTGTGTTGCCGAAGGGTGTTGCCAGTAATGGAAGAAAATTCATGCACTTACTCTTCATCCTGTTGTCCTTCACCGAGTGGATAGCCTCACACTTCTGTCCCCACAGGGTGTCGCTATGGTGATTATTCTTGGAATCCTGGGTTCGGATTGACCATGGTTGTCTCCTCCTCCACGACAGGTCCTATTTCACTCCTCTCAGGCTCATGGCAAGGTACTCATACCATGTGCACCTTGCTGGGAAAGCAAGTCTGGCAAGATATTCCCTATTCCCTATGTGAGAAGAGGATTTGACCTCCCTTTAAGGCAAAGTCAGATTTACCCCAGAGTCAGTTCACCCATTTTGACTGCTTGTTGTTTCTGCAGGATGTGTCCATTGCAGGCAGGGATCGCTTTTCCGTCAGATCCCGCGAGG
>NW_007738811.1:38041-38402 GCF_000696425.1 Galeopterus variegatus
GAAGACTGTGTTCTCTGTGAGATCAGTACATGCGTGCTCCTTGACAACTGGCTTTTCTCTCCAAAGGGGGAGAACTGTAATCCACAGTGGTGGTGGGCCTTGCTTGCCTTCCCCTCCAAGTGCTTCGTTTGCACTTGTGTTCCAGTCTTGGGGTTTGTCACGTCTCTATTATAAATGAGGGTGTCTCAACCAAATCGGTTGTGTCTGTCTTCCTGAGAATTACCTGTCCTGTGTTCCTAACTTAGGGCTGGTGCTTGCACTGCTCTCTGATGCTGTGTGTAGGGTCCGAAAGCGAGCTTATACCCAGCCAGAAGTCCTGGGTCCTCTTGTCCAGCAGTATGATGACAGGTAATCAAGTGCC
>NW_007738811.1:40097-40930 GCF_000696425.1 Galeopterus variegatus
GAGAGCAGTAGAGTTGCCTGTATCAGCATGTCAGGGCTCGGTGTCAGAGATGTTATTTTAGATCACCAGCGTGCACGCTGTAGCCGTAGTGCACCAAGTTTTTGGTACTATAAACGGAGTATCCACTGCATGAGCCAGGCCTGTCCACAAAGACCGTTCCAGTCGTGAATACACAGGCGATCCCTTCAGTGCAGAATGATTCACAGAGTACATGCTCCTCGAAGGACCCAGTTTTAGAAATTGTCCAGAATGTGCTGTGGGATATGAAAGGAGAACCATATGCAGGTCCCCTGGGGTTGAACGTGAGGGTAGAGAAGGTAGAATGCTTTGTACTGGATTTCCGGCACATGATTCCCCGCATTCCCTGCCATCAGTTTCTCAGGTGCTGTTGTCCCCTAAGGAGCTGGTTATAGTTGATGTCCTGTATGAAGACAAGTGGTTGCACATTTACAAGTATTTGTGTTGCCGAAGGGTGTTGCCAGTAATGGAAGAAAATTCATGCACTTACTCTTCATCCTGTTGTCCTTCACCGAGTGGATAGCCTCACACTTCTGTCCCCACAGGGTGTCCCTATGGTGATTATTCTTGGAATCCTGCGTTCGGATTGACCATGGTTGTCTCCTCCTCCACGACAGGTCCTATTTCACTCCTCTCAGGCTCATGGCAAGTTACTCATACCATGTGCACCTTGCTGGGAAAGCAAGTCTGGCAAGATATTCCCTATTCCCTATGTGAGTAGAGGATTTGCCCTCCCTTGAAGGCAAAGTCAGACTTACCCCAGAGTCAGTTCACCCATTTTGACTGCTTCTTGTTTCTGCAGGATGTGTCCATTG
>NW_007738812.1:0-266 GCF_000696425.1 Galeopterus variegatus
TTATTATTATTATTGATATTACTATAGTTTTTATAGTTTCAAAAAGACTCTAAATCAAACCTTTTGGTAAAGCTGTATTGAATAGGTAGAAAACAGTCCAGCAAAGTGTAGGCAAGGCCCATGACAATTGAAACCAGTGGAAAGCTGCAGCACAGCGTAGTTCGAGAACTTCCTAAGGACACACAACCAGATGATGCATGTTATACACTGGCCAACAGGAGACGAAAGGCTAGGAAGGACAAGGTTCTTAGGACAAAAATTCACAA
>NW_007738812.1:2399-2621 GCF_000696425.1 Galeopterus variegatus
CTCCTGTATAAATTCCAGAGAAGCCCTGGTCTGTGTCAGTCACTCTAGAACAGCCTTAGGCTATTTTTGAATGAGTGACTCCAGGGGAGTCCTAAATTATGGCTTTGTTTGTGCCAGTCATTCCAGAGAAGCCCTAGGTCGTGTCTGTGTCAGTCATTCCAAAGACATTCTGGGCTGTGCTTGTCTCAGTCCACATTGCTGGTGAACTCGGTTGTGCCTTTG
>NW_007738812.1:3251-4133 GCF_000696425.1 Galeopterus variegatus
TCTTCCTCAGGTGAAGTCGTCGATTCACTCTCTGACAGGTGTGAGTTTTCGGGAGTTCCCAAGAGCGCAAAAATTCATGAAGATTGTTCAATCCTATAATTGGAGGAAGTCTCTACTGCAGCTCCAAGTTTTCCCGGACTTGTGAGGACACAAGAGCAAAGGGACAAAACTCAGTGGTCTGTCTAACCTCTAAGGTTTGTACCCAAGTGACTAGAGGAGTGTACCAGTATTTACATTGTCCCTCATCTTTGATTCTCATTGAGCTCATTCTCAG
The DNA here is from genome assembly GCF_000696425.1 of Galeopterus variegatus. Taxonomy (NCBI): domain Eukaryota; kingdom Metazoa; phylum Chordata; class Mammalia; order Dermoptera; family Cynocephalidae; genus Galeopterus; species Galeopterus variegatus. The sequence continues at coordinate 3,526 of NW_007738812.1, forward strand.
GAGTGTTTCTGACCTGAACTCAGGAGAAGTTTTCAGGCATGGGGAAGAGAAACCATTAATCATGGTCTACACCAAGTAGAGAATATTAGTAAAAACCATAAGCAGTTGGTTGGGGATGCTGTTGGTTGCAGAGGGCATTAAATGCAGGTTAAGATGAAAAGAGTAAAGTCTAACAGTCTCATGATCCTAACTCTTCTAGAATAGGAGTTAAAGTTGAAACAGTAAGGCGAAGTCAGTGCTCTAGAATAAAATTTCCCCCAGATGATAAGGGCTTCATCCAAAGACTCAAGTGGACATCTGACNTAGAATAAAATTTCCCCCAGATGATAAGGGCTTCATCCAAAGACTCAAGTGGACATCTGACCATCCTTTACTAGTGCTTTTTGTTTGTTTGTTTTGGTAGCTGGCCAGTGTGTTAGAACACCATGCTCTAACCAACTGAGCTAACTGGCCAGTCAACATCTGACTGTTTCCTGTGGTGCATTTGAAAGAGATGTTTGATCACATATTTCTTACTGGAAACAGTAACCATATCTTACTTGTATATTATTGTTTGCTTAGTATCAAGCATGGTACCTGCACACATGTGCTTGATTTTTCTCCACAAG
>NW_007738812.1:5914-6641 GCF_000696425.1 Galeopterus variegatus
CTGCATTTCCTTGGGAGTTGAGTTTGAATATTTATGTTTGGTTCAAATTTCTCATGGAACACTCTGGAGAAAAATAGGTATATTAATAACTTACACTGGAGGATAGATGTTGAAGTTGGAGTCATCACCACACAATAAACCATGTTCAGGATTTAGGGTGTAAGTGGTCAATTTTTCCACTGGTCATTTTTTGATGTTCTGGTTAAAGGCTTTGTAGTTTTTTCTTGACTCAAACACTCAGATGGTGAAAAATTTTTCAGAAGGGAGTACTGTAGAGGAAAAGGTTGTAATTTCTCCTCAATCCTCATGGGTCACTTTTACTGTCTCTGTATACCCTTCTTCAGATTCTGCAGGCTTTACCTTTAAGAAAAATTATCAAGGTAATAAACACATCTATCACCTCCAAAATCTTCTTTGTGTCTCTGCCTATGTGTGTGTGCTTGTGGTAAGAACATTTAGCATAAGCTCAAATTGCAAGCTTTCTTTCTAACAGATCACACCAGAAATCTTCAGAAGAATTCCTTTAGACACTGGGGACATTCTCCAGAAGACAAGGGTGTCTGAGAGTTTTACTTCTTCCTCTTCCCCACTCCACAGTTTTCCAGAAGCCAGTGGATGACTGGAGTTGGAAGTACAAAAGCCTACTTCCTACGACCTGACACAGAGCAAATTTTGAGGCTTATTTATGCTCTGGGGTTCTTTGCTGATTCAGGCTGAGTCTGGGATT
>NW_007738812.1:8699-9140 GCF_000696425.1 Galeopterus variegatus
ATATTATTTCAACAAAGTTTAAGAACCTGAATATGGGATAGAGAGCTTAAGGAAGCTCAGGTCCTTCTTCCTGAGAAAAACCTAGTGAATGCCTAGTGAGGAAGGAATGATTCTGAGTTTATAAAGTCATATCCATGAAGATTATTGATCCACTTTCCTATATCCATACTGCATTCCAGTATGCTTAAAAGAACTAACACCANATGTCTATGGGATACAGTTTCTGAGGGCTGGGGCCTTATGGAAGGTCCGGCTGAGGGCGTTCTTCACCTCATCATTTCTCAGGCTGTAGATGATGGGGTTCAACATGGGAGTCACAACAGTGTAGGACAATGATAGCAGCTTCTTGCTCTCAGGAGAATTATTGGACTTAGGCCGAAAATAAGTGAGGCTTAGAGATACATAGAAAAGGGAGACAACAAGGAGGTGGGAGGAGCAGGT
>NW_007738812.1:11262-11539 GCF_000696425.1 Galeopterus variegatus
CCCCACGTATGCATTTAAAGACCACACTTTTCAAAACAATTTGACAGAGTATGCAGTGGAAAAAGTATACTGTTGTATCCTATATTGTTATGAGGCGATTCAAAGTAGAAACAGAGACAATGGGGGGATGCATAGGAATAACGCCTATAGGGGGTGGTCATTTTAATGCACTTTTCTTCCCCTCTCAATGTAAGAACTATAAACTACTTCAAATCACACACTAATTATTCTTTCCTGCTTAGTCAGATTATGGGCAACCACCTTAGGAGATTCCTAT
>NW_007738812.1:13574-14235 GCF_000696425.1 Galeopterus variegatus
CTTTAGATGACATGCTTCTGAACAGAGAAAAAATGCAGTGTTTCCCAATTAATGTTATGACAATTACCCACCTGTTTTCAAAAGTTGCAAATATAATACACAAAAAGCCCAAAGATCAATCTTACTTGTGAACACAAATGCAAAATTACCAAATAAAATGTGATCACTGTTAATCCAAAACCATATATGTATAGCCAAGTAGGATTTATTATAGGAATTCAAATATGATTTGTAATTTTAAAATAATCAAATATAATTAATCATATTAACAACTCAAGAAAAATGTGCAACCCTCAGTAGATTCTGAATATGTTTGGTAAATTCAACACTTACCTCTGATTTAAAACAATTAAACGCAGCAAAGTTTTATAACTCACAAATAGATTTTTGCTTTCTTAATAGCACCTAAACATTTATATAAAACAATAGCCAATGCTGGGATTAACAGTGTAATATTAGAGCAATGGTTCTGAGAATTGAGGGATTATGGAAACCTTTTATAATTTGACAAAATTTATGGACTCTTTCTTTTCCAAATGTACATACATCCACATTTATAATATCTTACATATAATTTTCGGGGGGTTATAGATATTCTGAAGACCATCTATAGATATTGCTAAAGTTTTAATGCCACTATTGGTTTGGAAATACTGGCCAT
>NW_007738812.1:14998-17805 GCF_000696425.1 Galeopterus variegatus
AGACCATCTATAGATATTGCTAAAGTTTTAATGCCACTATTGGTTTGGAAATACTGGCCATAGCAACATGAGAAATAAAATAAGTAAGGCATAAATATTGAAAAGGAAAATATAAAATTATCATTATTCAAAAAATGAGTAATACAATATATTAAACAAATAAACAGACCTAGACAACATACTGTACTTAAAGCATGCATAGAGATGTTATAAAATATTTTCACATTATAAATAATATAATAAAATATAAAATGTTACAAAATATTTTTATGTATAGTAATGTCATTCTTCTATTTTTTTATTTTAATGTTCTTGGCATTTACCACCTCTTTTATTCATTTATGTTAGAATCATTTTGTCAAGTTATAAATAGAACCATAGATATTTTTTGGTTTGGAATTACTTCAAATATTTTTAATAACTTGACAAGAATTTATATTTTTATAACACTGTTTCTCCAGTCATAAACTCAATATGACACTCAGTTTGATATTATAGCATTTCATTATGGTTTATGGTTTTTAAAAATAGGATACTACACATTTCCTGATATGTTTATTCCAAGATTTTTTCATTTTATTTTTAATGTGAAATTTATTTTAAGAAATGTATAGATATCAAAATTGCATTTGAATTTTATTTAACTTTCCGGTGCCACAAACTATTATTCTTTTTGACTTTAACCATTTAAAAAATATAAAAGTTGTTTTTAGTTTTTGGACCCTATAAAATGGGGCTGGATGGATTTTTCCCATGAGTTGTATTTGCTGATTCCTGTCTATACCTTTGCTCATGAAAACGTCTCTAGTTGCACATGCCCTCTCCACCATCATGCTGACTTTTTCCTTCTCATTTTCAAAACAAATTGTGATGCTTCTGGATAAAGTTATTTCTATATGCTTTTAAAAATACTTTCGTTGTTCAGTTGTATTTTAATTATCTATTGACATCTGAATTTCCCAGTTTAATCTGACAACTCCTTTAGACCAGGAACTGTTTATTTTATTTACAGAAATAAGTCCAATGCCTGTCCAGATTAAAGCTATTAATATGTATTTTTAAATGAATGAGTATAAAAATGAATACATGAATTTCAGAAAGTTCATTATCCCTGGAATTTCCACTCGATTCTATATATTCCCACATCTTTCTGCTAAAACCACTTTCCCTAGATGCCCCATTTCCTGACAGATGTACAGTGTGTGATGCCAGTGGAGATGACTGGGATGGAGGAGAGAGAGCAGAGATGAAAGGACTGGCTGGGTTTCCCCTGGAACTTCTGGAACTACTGGGGAAGAAGAGCTGGTGCCCTGTATCCAGTGTTGGAGAAATTGCAGATGCTGGTGTCCCACGGCCCACAGGCTCCTAGCCAGTCCCTCCAGAACTTCCCCAGGAGCATCCCTTTGTTAATCATTGGACTGACTGTCCCAGGAATAGGAACCTGCTCTTCCAGGTCTTCTATAACCATAGGATTGTCCTAAAGAAGTACTGTCACTGGTGTCCTCTGCCTCATGAATGTTCCACTGAGGCAAATATTTCCTGAGATAAACAGAGGTAAATTAAGACCTGGAGAGGGTATATGTCCTATTGAAGCTACAGGGAATGAAATTTTCTTGACCCCAAAAGGTTTAGAGGACAGAATTAGGAAAAAAATCTTGAGTAATGTTTTTCTTCTGCTGACTTAGATCTCACTCATCCTATGACATAGGCAAAACTGAGTCCCAGAGAAGAGAGGAATTGATGTGATCTTCCCAGTGTGGACACAGGAATGAACTTAGGTGTCCCACAAAACCCTGCCCAAATCTTGTCCCATTGAGCAACTGAACCTGTAGTTCATTCACTGCTTGTTAAGAGCCTTACCTGTGTCCAACAGGGACATCTGCTTTGATCAGCTCTTCCTGACACCCATGCTTCATGCATGTCCTTTAGTAATCTAAGAGCTCTAACTCTGTTTCAGAAGAGATGGAGGAGGGACCAGGGAAGTCTTACTCCCTGTCCAGGCTCATCCATTAATGACTGGAGCTGTAGACAGCTCACTGCTGCCTTCTTTGTCAGATGTGAGTGAGCACACTATCTGGGTTGGCCATGCTCCCAGTCATGGCCTTAGAAAAGCTATTCCCAGATGTGCCTCTTTTGTCCTTGGGGCTAGCCAAAGGGCTGGCACCTGTATTTCCCCCAGGTGTTATTGGGCTCANCACCCATGCTTCATGCATGTCCTTTAGTAATCTAAGAGCTCTAACTCTGTTTCAGAAGAGATGGAGGAGGGACCAGGGAAGTCTTACTCCCTGTCCAGGCGGATCCATTAATGACTGGAGCTGTAGACAGCTCACTGCTGCCTTCTTTGTCAGATGTGAGTGAACACACTATCTGGGTTGGCCATGCTCCCAGGTGTGGCTTTAGAAAAGTTATTCCCAGGGCTGGCCTGGTGGTGCACTGGAGAGTGCGCCGCTTGGGAGAGCTGCGGTGCNGGCTAGGGGAAATAGCTGTGACTACAGAAAAAGCACTAAAATTTTGAAGTCAGATCTGCTTCAATTTAATCCCAGCACTGGAATGCTTGAGCTTCTAATTCTTAGCAATTTTGTTAAACTCTCTGAGCTTCATTTTCCATAAGGTTATAGTAGTAAAAAAGCAAAAACAACAAACAGATATGATTTCTGGGCCAATAAAGCTTATATTTCAATGGGGAATCCAAGTAAACTATAAGTAAACATTTAAGAACATAGACTAAGTGGCTGTTATTAAATCCAGGAGAGAAAAAATAGGAAACTGCAGAGGAAAAATGGGGCTCAAACATGTAGATATTGACA
>NW_007738812.1:18917-19735 GCF_000696425.1 Galeopterus variegatus
CAGCAGGCTAGAACAAACAGAAGAAACAATATCTATCTCAAAGATAGTCTTTTCAAAATAAACCAGGCGCGCACACACACGCACACACACACACAAAAAAAAAAGAAAAAGAAAAAGAAACGAAAGAAAAAAGAATTTTGAAAAATGAGGAAAATATAAGATAACAGATAATCTTAAGCACACAAACACTCAAATCATGGGTGTTCCAGGAGGGGAGGAGAGAGGAAAGTCATGGAAAACCTATTCACTGAAANAATCATGGGTGTTCCAGGAGGGGAGGAGAGAGGAAAGTCATGGAAAACCTATTCACTGAAATAATAACAGAAAACTTCCCAGGTATAGGGAGAGACACGGGAAGTCAAAGATCCCCAAACAGATTCAACCCAAAACAATCCTCTCCAAGACACATTATAGTCAAACTGGCAAAGCTCAAAGACAGCGAGAATCTTAAAAGAAGCAAGAGAAAAGCATTAAGTCACCTATAAGGGAGCCACTATTAGACTAACAGCAGATTTCTCAACAGAAACTCCACAGGCCAGAAGAAAATGGGATGATATATTCAAAATACTAAAAGGAAAAAAACTGCCAGCTAATAATACTATACCCAGCAAGGCTGTCCTTCAGCAGTGAGGGAAACATAGTGTATTTTCCAGATGAACAAAATCTATGGGAGTTCAGCACGACACGACCAGCCCTACAAGAAATCCCGAAGGAAGTCCTGAATCTGGAATCTGGAAAATGATAATCACTACCATGAATACAAAAGAAAGAATAAAACCCATTGGTAGAACAAAAATGCAAATGAGAAAGAGAAAGAA
>NW_007738812.1:21575-22566 GCF_000696425.1 Galeopterus variegatus
CAAATGAGAGAGCTCTCATTAGACAAAGTTGGAGTAAATTGAGCAAAAAGTAAGGTAATATTAGATTATAACCCAAAATATAAAATAAATACCTATGAGTACATATTTATTTAATTAAATGATTAAATAAAGAAATAAAATGGGGAGAATCAACAAATCTGTGTAGAAAAATTCCAAATAATTTATGTAAATAATCTCTCCACAAGGTTGTGGAGCATTTCTCTCTCTGTTTTGAGTGTGGACTTAGCACGGTGACTTCTTTCTGAAGAGTACAGAATGGCAAGGGGAGAAAAAGGGTACCTTCACAGTAGAGAAACCTGACAAATACTGCCTCAGCCAGTTCATCAAGGTTAACATCAACAGCAAGAAGTCATGTTGATAATATGTATCCTTGATAGGATGTGAAAAAGATGACACTTAACTCCTGTAATCTTCCTCCCCAAAATCATAACCCCAGTCTAATCATAAGAAAAACCTCAAAAAANAAAAAATCCCAGTTGAGAGTCATTCTGCAAAATACAGGACAAGCACTCCTCAAAATTGTCAAAGTTATCAAAAACAAGGAAAATCTGAGAAACTGGTACAGCCAGGAGAATCTGAGTAGAGATATAAAGACTTCATTTAATGTGGTGTCCTGAATGTGATCCTGGAATATGAAAAGGACATTAGGTAAAAATGAAAGAAATCTGAATAAAGTATGGACTTTAGTTAATAATAATGTCTCAATATCTGTTCATTAATTGTGACCACATTAATGTTTGGTGTCAATAAAGGGGAAACTATCTGTGAGGTATATGGATACGTCTACTATCCTTGCAACTTTTCTGTACATCTAAAACTTTTTTTAAGTTTATTTAAAAAAAATCAGATGAAGAATGTTATATGGATACCATACAACATAAACTTCATATGTTTTATAAAAAGAAAATTACAAATATATAAATAAAGTTTATCATTAGAAAATTTCTGGAAGGACATATAAGAATTTGGT
>NW_007738812.1:24346-24712 GCF_000696425.1 Galeopterus variegatus
AAAAAATCAGCATTGGCATAATGTTACTAATGAAACTACAGGCTTTCTTTGAATTTGATCAGTTTTCTCACAAATATCTTTTTTCTGTTCCAGGATTCAATCCAGCATACTATATTACATTTAGTTATCATATAACTCTTATTTTTCCTAACCTTGGCACTTTTGAAGAATATTGGTCAAGTATTTTGAGAACGTCTCTCAGTTAGGGTTTGTCTGTTGTTTTTCATGATTAGGCCATTTTGGGGTGTCGGTGGGAGGTGGGGGATAATTCTGCACAGGTGAGGTGCCCTTCTCATCATAATCATATGAGGGTGCACATGATAACAGCATGACTTATACTGGTTATATTAACCTTCATCACTTGGC
>NW_007738812.1:26675-27712 GCF_000696425.1 Galeopterus variegatus
TGAGAGAATAAATTTGGCAGAAATGTCCCTGAGGCAGTTGGAAATATAGAATTCACATTTCAGTGAGAGGTCGGGGTTAGAGAAACAACTTGGGATTATGCATTGGTCCAATCATGTACTGAGTACCCACTGTATTCTAGTCACTGAGCTAGATCTCAGAAGTACAAATATGAATGATAAACTGTCCTTACTCTGTCCTCTATACATATAACAATACAGTGCAGTGTTTTTAATGCTTAACAGTTATATATGTAAGATACCATGTGTGTACGAAGGAGCGTGAACCCAGATTTGCCTAGAGGAATCAGTGAGAGATCTGTAGAAGAGAAAACATTAGCGTTGAATCTTAAATGATATGCAGGGGTTGACTTGGTATGGGGAGTATGGTGCGAGGCAGGAATTACAGAGGAATTGAGTAAGGGCATAAAGATTTAATAATAATGTCTACCCTTTGCTGAAGACTTACTGTGTTCCAAGTAGCTTTATTTAGAGAATAAAAGTAACTTTATTAGTTCTTTCAATGATCCTAGAGAAATAGTTCACCATATGTGCTAATAGATCATCCAGTTATGTCTATTAGTCTCAAAGGTTTTCTTCTCTTATGATCCTCCTGAAATCTGTTGGCCTTCCGTATTACATATCATGCTTTTCCTTTCCTCCTAACTTCTTTCTAGCTTCAGTATCTATATTTTAGAGAAGGAATATGCTGTATTGAAAGAACATAATATTTGGGGGTCAGATAGAACTGGATTCAAGTGCAGGCTCTGATACTTGTCCTCTGTTGTTTTGCCTTGTTCTACACCTCCTCGTAATGCCTGAGAGAGTAAATAATACTTTATTACCAGTGAGGTAGCTCATATTTGATGGTAAACATAAGTTAGTTCCCTTCTTTACTCTGCTCCTTAGGAAAAGGAGGAAACCTAATAATTTATTTATGTTACAATTAATAGCAAACACCTATTGAGAACTCTGAATAACTGATTACAAGGTACTTCAAAAAGTTTGTGGAAATATATTATCTTTTTATTTATTTATTT
>NW_007738812.1:29143-30480 GCF_000696425.1 Galeopterus variegatus
AAAAAACTATAATCATGGGTAGAGTCTTACCACACTATTAATTTTCTTTCACCAAAGATGGACATTTAGTAAGTGTTATAAATTAGTTAATAATATAAGCTTCCCAGTGATCTACAAAAGCGCCACAATTAAGATGAGGTAGTATGAGACTTTCCTACCTTTGTAAAAGGTAAATATCTTTAGAAGAGATATTTACCTTGACATTGGTGTTATATCCTGAGCCTCATCATTGCTAAGAGAGTTACCATTTTAGTAGCTACCTCTCATTGAGACCAAGACAATCTTGAGATCACTGAAGAAGAAATGCTAGAAGATAATGGTAATAGAGATTTTCCCAATTTAATTTTGTAATAAATACTAAAAATTTATTTCAAAACTATTACTGAAAAATGCCATCTTTATGTTAACAGCAAAACTGCAAGAAAGAGAAATGCTACTTCAACATAAAAGCAATGGCAATCAAGAAACATTTGTTCTAACTTGGAAATTTATGAGTCAAATTTCTTTCAATCCAGGTAGAAGAAGTTTTCTAATATAACTAAACTAGCATTATGAAATCAATTACTATGATATTAAAAATGCCAATTTGTACAAAGGGGTAAGCAGCTCACCAGAAGAAAAACTAGACAGTCTGTTTAGGAGATTATTCATTGATTCATTTAAAAAAGAAGAGTTAGGATATCAGTCCATTTATCTTTATTAGTTACATTGGGCTGATGATGTTTCTAAAAATGTTGCCTGCTCTTGGGAAAGTAAATTTAAAATATTACCACTTTTGTCCAGTACTATTCGCTACGGCATATGCCATGTAGCTGTGAAAAAGCTTTCCCTAAGGCTGGCCGGTTAGCTCTCTTGGTTAGAATGTGGTGCTGATAACACCAAGGTAAAGGGTTCGGAACCCTTTACTGGCCAGCTGCCCAAAAAATTTTTTTAAAAAGGCTTTCCTTTTTTTGAAGCCATGTTAAAGACATAAGTTAATTGTGAAGACAGTAATAATTATCTGCAACTTGAAGATCAAAAACAATATTAAGCTTCATAAATACTGAGCTCATCTTTATTTCTTGAATCTTTATTCAAGTTTAATTTAAAATAATGAAAAACTATTTAAGTACTCTTTGGTTACCAGTGAAAATTTGTGGCTGTTTATAACTGTGGACTTTCCTCAAAGTAACAGGCTCAGAGTTTTTATAAAAGAACTACGTAGAAGCAACAGTTCGTAAGTTAATACAGAAAAGCCCCACAGTTGCTTTAGCACTTTAGTAACTATTAGCTACTAACAGAGTCATCATTATTTTTAAAGCTTCCAGTGAGAAAAGAACAAAATTCACGTTCTGAAG
>NW_007738812.1:31936-32611 GCF_000696425.1 Galeopterus variegatus
CATCAAAGCTGAAGTTGTGATTCCACTGCTCAATTCTAGCATGAAGAGAACGACTATAGCGTCTAAAACTAACAGAGAATAAATAGTCTTCCTGTGCTGAGTCTCGAAGTAAAAAGGTACCCTCTGGTTTTCCTTCTAGTAGAGCTTCAGCTGCATATTTATCCATAACTCCCCAGTAACATGGATTGTTATTGATCTGAAGGAGGTCTGGTACGAGACAATGGACATAATCAATCTGGGTGTGGTACTTAGGAGGTGTCTCCAACTGCAGGATTTCATCATCTANAAAAAAAAAAAAAAAAGTCAATTACATTAGTATGGATGGGGAATTAAGACACTCAGCTTTGCTGACAAATTTTAAAACAACTCAATGAAAAGGGAGATGGGGAAACTATATTTTATATCTAGGAATACTGATGGCATGGATTAACAAAATATTTTACACATAGGAAAGAATGTTAAGAATATTTTTAAAGAAAAGTATGAAATACAGAATATTCTAATGTGTTTGCAATGCCTACAAATTTCAAATATGCCTGGATCAAATATAAATTAAGAAAAGAAAAAATTTAAGTATATAATCTATGTGGTAAAAACAAAAACCAAACACTGGTTAAAAATATCTATTAACCTCTAGTGCATAACCTTAAACAATTAGTGTAACATAAGAAAAAT
>NW_007738812.1:32678-33667 GCF_000696425.1 Galeopterus variegatus
GCCTCGTAGGTCTCGGTCACCACCCCCGCCTGCTCCCCAGGGGCCGCCACCACTTCCGTGTCCAGCTCCCTTTCTCACTCCCCCAGCAACCAGCTTTTCTCATCGCAGCGGGCGCTCAGCTGACGCCACCAACCCGCCGCACAAACTACTTTAAATCGGAAGACAAACTAAAGAACAGAAAACATGATAATGTTGATAAAGTTCCACAAGTGGAAGTGGTTGGATAATGTTATTCCGTTAGCTCACCTGGTACCTCTTGTGCCACAGAACAACTGGCTTTTTAACACTTTCAGAGTTGGTTTCATTATTCTCATTTCATCTTTATATTAAATTAATGAGGTGTTATCACACCATTCACAGATGAGGAAATGGAAGAATAGAAATTCAGAGTAATTTGCATGAACTTGCATAGTTAGTAAATATCAGACACAGGATTTGAACTCAGGATTTTCAGACTCCAAATTTTTGAGGGTAATAAAAAATACTTTGTTTAGAGAAAATAAAAATGCATGGTGTAGGGGGAAAGAAAATGGTTCAGTATGACTATAGTTGAATGAATAAGTGAACGGTAAGAATTAAAATTGGAAAGTTAAGCTAAGGTTTAATGTAAGGAGTTTTATGTGACATGCTGAAAACATTAGTTTTATTCTGATGATGAGGGTGAATCATAAGGGTTTAAGCATGATAATGACAGAGGTCACATGTGTGTTCAGGAGGATCTCTGGGGAATCTAAGTAGGATGGATTGGAATGAGGTGTATGTGTAGTCTGCGGCATGACTGGAGGCAGGAGACTAATTAGGAGACTCTAGCAACAATCCTGGTGGGAGACAGAAGACATGCCCCAATTTTTTCTGCACAGGGGTGATTTGTTGAAACTGTGGGAATGGACGGGCATGTCTACTAGATAGTGTGCAAGGAGGAACAAAGAAGAGGGCCCATGACTGAACTCCCAGGACAAATGTAATTTAAAAGGACTTGGAAAATCGCA
>NW_007738812.1:34721-35558 GCF_000696425.1 Galeopterus variegatus
AATCCATGGTTATGGAAGGCAAGATGATAAAAAGTTTCAAGAGCAGCATTCCATTTACACAAGCATCCAAGAACACCTGAGGAACATTTGATTTCCTCAAGGATCCCTCTAGACCTGTGAGGTAGAAGGTGCTCAGTTTCCCTGGGTTCAGGTTTCAGGACACACCTCTGGGTTCTGAGTCACTCCCCACGGTCTCAAGTCCCTCCTCTAGGCCCTCCCCTAGAAGATAGTTACTGTTGTGAGTTAGATGTTTTTTTGACACCAACATGGGGAAATTGAAACCACAAGGGGCTGGCTTATGCAAATCAAGTGGCTGTCTTATGCAAATCAAGTGGCTGGGCATGCTCAGTAGAGAGGGGTTATATGACCCTGGTAGCCCAGCATGTTCAGTAAAGTGGAATTTATCCTTTGAATGACCTTCCACTAGAGGTGTTAAAGAGCACAAAATATTCTTAAATGTGTCTAGTGCATGTGATAGAATTTGACCAATGTCCATGCCCTAAAAGGAGGCCAACTGAGCATGTGTAATACTATGTTACATAACAGGGAACCACCCCTTAATTGTATATTCATTAGATAGCATGAATATGTATTAAAAGTGAAACTATAACAGGGGAGTCCTGGCAGAAGGTGGGGTTGTTGCTCACTTTCCTGGGGCCAACCCACACTCCACCAGCTGAGGAGTGTATGCTTTACTCTTGTGGTAAGCTTACTTTTAGCAGGTAGCTGCTCACTCCCTTCAGCCAGCCTACACTCTGTATTGAACTTTGTGTATTTCTTACCTTTATATTAAACTTGATGTGGGCCCTGCTCAGTCCTAGCTATGCCACACTTTCT
>NW_007738812.1:36942-38046 GCF_000696425.1 Galeopterus variegatus
TTAATGAGCACTCCCATGCTGTGACCTCATTTAAAAGTTGTTAATGAGGCAGTCTGCTATTCAGGGAGCACAGTTGACTGAGGATTCCAGTGGCCTATCCTAGGTCCTGGGGGGAAAGCTGAAGTGGATAGACAGTATCAGATCCTGGGAGAGGTCTAATGCCTCAGGCCTCAGATCCACAGCTCCTAATGAAGTCATCTTGGCAACTGGCCACCTTTGAAGCTCAAGTCCTTGCTGGCCTGTAGGTCTACAGGGCTAGCTGTGTTCCAGAGCAGCAGTGATTTTCCTCTGGGCTGTCAGCTCTGCCTAATGCCTGCTCTGCTGACACATTTTGATGAAAGACTTCAAATTCTGAGATTAAAAAGTAGCTTTCCTTGCACTGAATTTTGGTCTCGTTGGCTGTTCTCTATCATACAGTTTGTGTCCCCTTGTCACCCATTCTCCACACCACTGCCAAGGTAATGTTTCTAAAACACAGATCTGATTGTTTCTTCATGCTGGAAACCCTTAAATTTATTTACATTGTTCACATAATAGTGTTCAAATACCCCAGCTTAGGAAACCTTTCAAGACTTGACTCCTACCTACATCTGTACTTTAGTCTTCCATTAGTTTTCCTTCTGATGCCATAATTTTTATTTTTCTTAACATCATCAACACCACCACCACTGCCGTCAATGCCATCATAATGTCTAACGTTTCTATAGAAATTACTGTGTGTGCAGCATTGTTCTTTAGTGACTCATATATACTAACTCATTTAATCCTCTCAACCACTCTGTGAAGTAGGTACTATGACTACCCTCATTTTATAGAAGAGGAAATTGAGGCACAATTCTCTGTAACTTGCCCAATATCACAGAGCTGTTAAGTGACGGGATTAGGGTTAAAACTCAGGCATTTTAGTTTCGGAGTTCATGATCTTACCCAGGTATTAGCAAACTAAAGCCTATGGATTGAATTCAACCCTCTACCAGTCTTTATATGATCTATGAGTTAAGAATGGTTTTTACATTTTTAAATGGTTACAAAAAATCAAAAGAAGAATATTTCTTGACATGTGAAAATTATATGAAGTTAAAATTTTAGTACCCAGAAATAAAG
>NW_007738812.1:39774-40250 GCF_000696425.1 Galeopterus variegatus
TACATTTTCCTTATCCAGTCATCCCTTGATGAATATTTAGGTTGATTCCAGCTCTTGGCAATTGTAAATAGAACTGCAATAAACACAAGAGTGCAGGTTTCCCTTCAACATGATGATTTAAATTCGTTTGGGTATGTACTCAGTAGTGGGATTGCTGGATCATATGGTAGTTCTGTCTGTACCTGTTTGAGAAAACCCCATACTGTTTTCCATAAAGGATGTGCTAATTTAGTCCCACCAACTGTGTAGAAGGGTTCCTCTTTCTCCACATCCTCACCAGCATTTGTCATTCTCTGTCTTTTTGACAATAGCCAGTCTAACTTGGGTGAGATGATATCCCAATGTGATTTTGATTTACATTTCCCTGATGATTAGTGAAGCTGAGCATTTTTCATTTACATATTGGCCATTTTTATGTCTTCCTTTGAAAAATGTCTGTTCAGCTCCTTTGCCCATTTTTTAATTGAATTATGTGG
>NW_007738812.1:41907-43867 GCF_000696425.1 Galeopterus variegatus
TCCTGTGGTTATTCATTGTATTTTTCATCATAGAGTGCTTAAAAGAAAATATTTGAATCTATCATTTGTTGTTGAACAGGTGGTATCAATAGTGAACTTCATTTGCTTTGGTATTCATGAATATTATCAGTTGTGTGAAATTTGTCAGAAGTAGAGGCTGAAAATTCTGAATTTCCCCAACACAGAACAATTTGATAGCTTAGCAATGGTATAGTTTTATTGCAATTTTTTGAGTGCAGGGCCAAGATTAAGATTTTTCTGAGCAAAAAGAACCTTTCTCAACCAGTATTATTAAATAATAAATAGCTTTGAAAATAATATTTGGATACAGACTTGATATTGTTTCTTAATGAGTTCAACTGAAAAATACAAGGCAAAACAGTACTCATGTGTGAAACTCATTCAGTGATAAAATCATTTTGATGACAACTAACATTTGAGTCATAAGTCATATCAAGCTGTTTTACACATTTCCCATGCTGTCAGAATTAAAACAAGAAGTGAGATCTCCATTCTTACGCAAATTTTCAGCAATATATTCTAAGCTCAAATCAGAATTCCAGTGGAGTTTTTTAGACCTGATGCAACAGCAAAAGAGATTTCTATATTTCAAAGTACATTAACTATGGAATTGAGAAGCTTCCGTCTAACCTTCAATTGAAAATGGTTAATCTGCANACATTAACTATGGAATTGAGAAGCTTCCGTCTAACCTTCAATTGAAAATGGTTAATCTGCAGTGTAATGCCATACTAACAGCAAATATCAAAGAATATGATAGAAGTATAAATGTCCTCAAAGGAAAAATATACTTAATTAAAATCATATTGCATATGCTCAATCTATACAATAATTGGAAGTATGTATTATTCTGGAAGACATTTTCAAGGATTAAGTATGTAAAATCTCATCACAGATCAGCACTAACAGGTGAACATTTGCAATCAATTTTGATGAAA
The DNA here is from genome assembly GCF_000696425.1 of Galeopterus variegatus. NCBI lineage: Eukaryota > Metazoa > Chordata > Mammalia > Dermoptera > Cynocephalidae > Galeopterus > Galeopterus variegatus. The sequence continues at coordinate 42,867 of NW_007738812.1, forward strand.
GGGAACACTAACTTTGATCCTCAATTAAGTGAAATGTTATTCCCCCCAAAATGAAGCTCACTCTTCTCATTAGTAGACCTGTATTACAAACAAATTGTACTCAGTTAGTATTATTTTATTTTATTATTTTTTTATGGAATGACATTTTAATTTTTTTATTGGTTATGAATATTCATGGGTTACATCAACAAAAGTTTGTGAACATTTATTTTATCCTTTGTTATATAATTATATACAAAATTTTCTTGAGTTTGATTCTTGGCCCATGAAGCTTAAATATTTACTATCTGCCCCTTTACAGAAAAAGTTTGCCAATCCCTGATGCATGCCCCAGTTATAGGACGCACCATGATGGTTTGGCCTCTTCATTTTTTGAAATACTGCTTTTCTTAGAATTCCTTTCCACACATGATCTAAAACCTGTGCCCTCATTTCATCTTACACTCTTTCTCAGCTATTACTTCTAATCATTACACACGTGTTCTTACTCAGGATCCTAATTATATTTTCTATTTCTGTTTCACCACTGAACCACAAGGACTGAGTCATGCTCAGTATCTATTTGAGTGGTTTAACTGTGTTTTCTAGTATATATTTTGATGGATTAAACAGTGATATTCATGCACATAGGCAAAACTGACCTCTCCGATGAAGTAGAAACTGAATTCCCTAATTCTCTCTCCCTGCCATGCCCCTACCACCAGTTAGGCTCTTCCTCTGTCCTTTGCCATCTCAGTAGAGGAGACTTCTATTCACCTGGTTGCTTAGGCTGGAAATGTAGGTTTAATCTTTGAAATCTCCTATTTTCTCAATTGCCACATTCAATCCAGCTTACCAAGTCATCTTAATATTATATTCCAAATGCATTTAGAATTTGTACTGTCATCATTACTGCTATCATCCTAAACTAAATCACCACTATAGTAGTCTTCCTTTTTCTACTCTTGCTCAAAATGTTTCAATGGTTGCCCATCATATGGAGGATAAACTATAAAAGCTTT
>NW_007738812.1:44997-45562 GCF_000696425.1 Galeopterus variegatus
TTTTTTTTCCCTCCATGGCAATTTTTACAACTTTAAATTGCATATGTGTGAGACCACTTATTTAAATATTGCTTAGTACATCCACATTGCTCTAGAACTTGCTGAAGGCCAATTTTCTGAATAACTACCTTACCAGTTTGATCTTCCTATTATATAAAGAATCACAGTAAATCAATATTAACAAAGATTCATCATCTGATAGAATAGTACACAAAGGATATAGATAGAGCAAATAAAAATAAATGAGTACAATGACTTTTAAACATGAAAAGGTGGTAAAATGCATAAAATGAAAAACTGGAGGGAGATAACATTTTTCAGCTATCACATTGGCAAATATTCGAGGATTTGACAACAAATATTTTGACAAGGGTATATGAAATGAGATGTAACTATGACTCATAAGAATATAAACTGGTATAACCTTTCTGTAGAGTAATGTGTCTCCAATTTTTCAGCATTTGTTGTAATGAATAAACAAGGCAAGGTGTATTCAGCATTACACTAGGTAATCTAGATAGTGCAATAAGGCAAGAAAAAGAAAAAACATAGTGATTGGAGAGAA
>NW_007738812.1:47008-48201 GCF_000696425.1 Galeopterus variegatus
AATTCTGAAGACAGTGACATCATAAATTCTCCTCAAAATAAAATGTTGTTCATTTTTTTTTCACTTAAACTTGTCTCAAGGTCTCTAAACAGCCTGCTTATCATTTTATAAAATTATCTAGTCTTCTGGTTTACCAATATGTGTTAAATGAAGGATATTCCAACTGTAGTCTAATCATTATAAAATGTGTGAAGCTATTTTGTTGGTTAATTCCTTCAAATCTAGTTACATTTCTATTAATGTGGCTTAAAGCTGGATTAAATTTAAGTTCTTCATATCCTTTTCAGATATATTAATGCCTGCTCATGTGTCTCTCATTCTGATATAATAAAATGTATTTTTTAAACTCTGAATCTAAATTAATAACTTAAATAGCTGTGCATTGCATGGTCCTGAAAAAACTATAGACTAAGATTCAAGGCACCTGAATTTGAGTTCCAACTACATAATACCAAATGTCTTTGAACTGTGCTTTCCTTAGCTCTAAAACGAGGGATTCAGATGAAGTAGTTGCTAAGAGCAAGTACCTATATCTGGGTTTGTGATATGCTCAGAGCTGTCTTAAATACTTTACATTTAATAATTTACTCATAAAAACAAACCTATCAGATAAATACTATTCTTATTTGCACCATTTTACAGATGAAGAAAAAAGCAAAAAGAGTTTAACTGACTTTCCCAAAGTCTCCCAATTAGTAAATGGCAGAGTGGGATATGAACTTAGGCAAGGTCCCTTTATGTTTCATTAGATTCCATTATTTCTGAACTTTATGGTTTTTTTCTTTCATAATTTTTATTTCTGAAGGAATTATTAGCTTTATATTGCAGTAATTTTGCTATATGGTCTTTTATATTTTAACATTAACAAATACAAAATTTAAATATTTGAAGACACTAAACAAAATATAATAGAGTTGTAAGAAGGACCTATGTTGGAGTCAGCTAAGATCCATTGTAAGCCTTGAGGAAAGCCATACCATGATTAAGATTTTTGTGAAAATTTTAAATTCCTTCAGCAAGGCTTAAGAATCTGAAAATGGAGTTGAGAGAAAATTGAAAAACTGCAGGTTACACTCTACATGGGAAAAAATAGCCTGAGGAAGGAGCCGATTAAGCCTTTGTGGTACTAAAGGAATATGCATGAGGATAGTGACCCACTTTCCTCTAGGCATGGTAAGTATCAACCAATTTAG
>NW_007738812.1:49922-50134 GCF_000696425.1 Galeopterus variegatus
CAATGCGAGTGTAGGAACATAAGATCAGCAGGCAGGGTATCATGACTACCAGAATGGTTCCGACGATGGCGTAGATCTCAAACAGTGCTGTGTCTGCACAGACCAGCCTCAGCACAGGTGGGCTGTCACAGAAGAAGTGGTTCACCTTGTTGGGGCCACAAAATGGAAAGCTGAAGAGCCATGTGGTCTGCACAGTAGCTACGGGAAAGCCC
>NW_007738812.1:52282-52511 GCF_000696425.1 Galeopterus variegatus
AGTAATAGAGGTCCTGAGGCAACAGAGTGGAGTCAGATGGAAAAACAGGAGAGATTTCCATTTATCCTCATTATATGTCTCCCTTCAGCCAAGATTCATTGTTTTCATCTTCTTCGTGTACTGCCAAAATTAGGACTTACCTTTCTGCATGCATTTAAGGACTATACTTCTAAAACAATTTGACAGAGTATGCAGTGAAAAAAGTGTATTGTTGTATCCTATTTTTTTT
>NW_007738812.1:54633-55111 GCF_000696425.1 Galeopterus variegatus
GTGACACCAAAATCACAAGCAACAAAAGCAAAATTTGGCAAGTGGGACTACACCAAACTAAAAAGCTTTTACACAGCAAAGTCAACAGAGTGAAGAGACAACCTACGTAGTGGGAAAAAATATTTGCAAACCATATGTCTGATAAAGGATTAATATCCAATATATATAAGGAACTCTTACAACTCAATAACAAAAAACAAAAATAAAACAAATAACCTCATTTGAAAATGGACAAAAGACTTAAATAGACATTTCTCTAAATAAGACACACAAATGGCTGACAGGTATATGAAAAGATGCTCAACATCATTAATAATCAGGGAAATGCAAATTAAAACCACAACAAGATATCACCTCACACTGGTCAGGATGGCTATTATAAAAAACAAACAAACAAACACATATGCACAGAAAGAATCAAAACAAAACAAGTGTTGGTGAGGATATGGAGAAGTTGGAATATTTGCATGCTACTGGC
>NW_007738812.1:56986-57571 GCF_000696425.1 Galeopterus variegatus
TAAAATATTAAATTGTATCCATATATAGACAAACTGCAGTTGTATTCATTTAAATGTTAATACCTTAGTGGTGTGATTATACGTGTTTTAAATTTCTTGCTTTGTATTCAAATAGACACATATATTATTAAGAAAAAAATACTTACGTAACTCAAAACAACTCATAAATTTAGAAGACAAATGACAAACTTGGAATAATATCTGTAGTAATTCAACAAATAATAAACAGTGTTTATCTAATTGATATATAAAGAGGTTACATAAAGCATTAGGGGAAAAACGTCTCTCCCTCCAAAAAACAGAGGGCACAAAAATTTAATTCACCAAGACTGCCAATAAGGAATAAGCATATAAAATTGTTCAGTATTCCTAGTAGCAGAAATAAATACAAATTAAACAGATAAGAAAACAACACAGAAATTCAATTTTGCTTATTAAACTGAGAAAATTAAAAATAATAATAATGTTCAGTGCTAATGAGGGGTTCATGGTGTGGTCGATAATATCTTGACTTTCACTGTAAATTAGTATTATTTTTCTGAAAAGTAACAGGAAATTTGCATAAAGTCCCTTAAAATATTCCTA
>NW_007738812.1:59574-59834 GCF_000696425.1 Galeopterus variegatus
TGTGATGCTTCCAGATACTTATTCCCTTATGTTTTAAAAAATTCTTTAGTTGTTCAGTTGTAATTTAATTATCTATTGATACCTGAACTTCCCAGTTTAATCTAAAAACTCCTTCAGACCTGAAACTGCTTTTTTATTTATAGAAATAAACCTGATGCCTGTCCATATTAAGCTTTGTATATGTATTTTTGGATGAATTAGTGTAAGAATAAATACCTGAATTTCAGAAATTCCTGGAGTTTCCATGGGATTCCGTATAC
>NW_007738812.1:62852-63059 GCF_000696425.1 Galeopterus variegatus
TTAAGTATATAAGACTAAGTAGTGGCTATAAAAAAAATCTAGGAAGCAAGAAATAGAAAACAGCTGAAAGGACTAAATCAAGTAGACTTCTTTAATATAGGATTTTTTCTTTTTCTTTCTTTCTTTTTTTTTTTTTTTGGCTAATATTATGCTGGTCATTTTTAAGGAAGATCATAAGCAGAAGATACAATCCCTTGTCCAAGTGTT
>NW_007738813.1:0-625 GCF_000696425.1 Galeopterus variegatus
TTTTTTTTTTTTAAATATAATTGTTTACTTTTTAGCTCCCAGTTACAAGTGAGGATATGTGGCATTTCTCTTTCTGTGCCTGGCTTATTTCACTTATCATGATTTTCTCTAAGTTCATCCATGTTGCTACAAATGGCAGTATTCCATTCTTTTTTATGGCAGAGTAGTACTCCATTGCATCTATATATACCACATTTCCCTTATCCAGTTGTCCATTGATGGACATTTAGGTTGGTTCCAACTCTTGGCTATTGTACATAGAGCTGTGATAAACATGGGAGTGCGGCTATCTCTCTGACATGATGATTTCCACTCCTTTGGGTACGTACCCAGCAATGGGATTGCTGGACCATATGGCAGTTCTATCTGTACTTGTTTCAGGAAACTCCATAGTATTTTCCATAGTGATGGCACCAATTTACAGTCCCACCAACAGTGTAGAAGTGTTCCCCTTTGTCTGCATCCTTGCCAGTATTTTTCCCTGTCTTTTTGATAACAGCCAGTCTAATGGGGTTGATATGATATTTCAATGTGCTTTTGATTTACATTTCCCTGATGTTGAGTGATGTTGAACATTTTTCATGTGTCTGTTGGCCATTTGTATATCTTCCTTTGAGAAATGCCC
>NW_007738813.1:2079-3465 GCF_000696425.1 Galeopterus variegatus
GATATTTTCACAATGTTAATTATTCCAATCCAAGAGCATGGATGTCTTTCCATCTTTTTGTGTTTTCTCCTTTGCTAAATTGATTCCTAGGTTTCTTTTTTTTGAGTGTGTGTGTGTGTGTGTGTGTGTGTGTGTGTGTGTGTGTGTGTGTAAAAGAGTATGTCTGTGTGAGTATTATAAATGGGCTAGCTTTCTTGGTTTCCTTTTTTGCTACTCTGTTGGAATATAAAAACGTTACTGATTTTTGCATTTGATTTTTTATCATGCAACTTTACTGAAATTGTTTATCCACTATAAAAATATTTTAGGGTAGAGTCTTTAGGTTTTTCTATATATGGATCATTTCATATGTAAACTATGACAGTGTGACTTCATCTTTTTCAATCTGAATGCCCATGGTTTCTTTCTCTTGCTTGATCGATCCAACTAGTACTTTCCAATATTATGTTAAATAGGAATAGTAAGAGTGGGCATTCTTGTCTTGTTCATTTAGGATGATATTGGCAGTAGGTTTGTTGTATATGGCTTTAATTGTGTTGAGACACTTTCCTTCTATATCTAATTTTCTGAGAGTCTTTATCATGAAGGATGTTGAATTTGTCAAATGCTTTTCCTGAGTCTATTACAATAATCATGTTTTTTTTTCCTTAATTTTGTTGATGTGGTGTATTACATTTATTGTCTTGCATATGTTATCTCATCCTTGCATTCCTGGGACAAATCCCATTGATCCCTGGGATGAATCCTAATTGATTGTGGTGTATAAATTTTTTGATGTGTCACTGTATTCTACTTGCTAATATTTTGTTGAGGATTTTTGTGCCTATGTTCATCAAAGATAATTGGCTTATAATTTTCTTTTTTTGTTGAACTTTTGCCTGCTTTTGGCATCAGGGTGTTGCTGGTCTCATAGAATGAGTTTGGGAGAATGGATTCATTTTCAATTTTTTGCAATAGTTTTAAGAGAATTGTTATTAATTCCTCTTTAGGTGTTTGGTAGAATTCAGCAGTAAAGCCATTCCATCCTGGGATTTTCTTTGTTTGGAGACTGCTGATTTCTGCTTTAATTTCATTGCTTGTTGTTAGTCTGTTCAGATTTTGTATTTATTCTTGGTTCACTCTTGATAGTTTGTATGTGTCCAGAAATTTATCTGTTTCCTCCAGGTTTTCAAATTTGTTGGCATATAGTTTATAACAGTTTCTAATGATTCTTTGTATTTTAGTGGTATCAGTTGTAATGTCTCCTTTTTCATTTCTGATATTTATTATTTGGATCTTCCCTTTTCTTTTCTTAGTTCGTCTACTTAATGGTTTGTCTATTTTGTTTATCATCTCAAAAAACCAAAATTCATTTCATTGATCTTTTGTGTCATTGTTTTGGGTTTC
>NW_007738813.1:3992-5512 GCF_000696425.1 Galeopterus variegatus
AAATTTGTTGGCATATAGTTTATAACAGTTTCTAATGATTCTTTGTATTTTAGTGGTATCACTTGTAATGTCTCCTTTTTCATTTCTGATATTTATTATTTGGATCTTCCCTTTTCTTTTTTTAGTTCGTCTACTTAATGGTTTGTCTATTTTGTTTATCATCTCAAAAAACCAAAATTCATTTCATTGATCTTTTGTGTCATTGTTTTGGGTTTCTTTTTCGTTTTGCTCTGCTCTGTACTTAATTACTTCTTTCCATCTACTAATTTTGGGATTGTATTTTTCTTGTTTTTCTAGTTCTTTGAGGTGTACAATTAGGGTGTTTATGAAATCTTTCTATTCTTTTGATGTAGGTGTTTATTACTATAAAATCCCTTCTCAGTGCTGCTTTTGCAGTGTCCCACAGGTTTTGGTAGGATGTGTCTTTATTCTCATTAGTCTTGAAAAATTTTTTGATTTCCTGTTTAATTTCTTCTTGGGCCCATATGCCATTCAGGAGCATGTTTTTAAATTTTCATTTGTTTGTACAGTTTCCAGAGTTTTCCTTGCTATTTTTATTTTTTAACTTTTATTATTTATTATTAGCATATTCATTATTAAAAATTGTGATTTTTTTCTTTATGCCCTTTACCTGACCTATCAAAGCACTTTGCGGGTTACTGATTTCCAGTTTTAATCTATAATGGTCTGAGAAAATACTTGAAAGGACTTCAGTTTTTAAAAAATTTGTTGAGCTTTAATTTGTGACATAACATGTGGTCTATCCTTGAGAAAGTTCCATGTGCTGATGAGAAGAATGTATATTCTGTGGTTGTTGGATGAAATGTTCTATAACTATCTGCCAAGTTGGATAGGTCTAAAGTGTGGCTTAAATCCTGTGTTTCTCTGTCGATTTGTTGCCTACATGATCTGTCCAATGTTGAGAGAGGGGTGTTCAGGTCCCCAGCTGTTATTGTACATGGATATATCTCTTTCCTTAGGTCTAATAATGTTTGCTTTAAATACCTGGGTGCTCTGACATTGGGTACATACATATTTATGATTGTTATGCCTTCTTGCTGGGTAGATATCTTCATCATTATATGATAGCCTTCATCTTTTTTTATAGTTTTTGGTTTAAAGTCTATTTTATCCAATATAAGAAGAGATAATCCTCCTCATTTTTGATTTCCATTTTCATGGTCTCTCATATTCCATCATTTTGCCCTTAGTTTGTGTGTGTCATTACAGGTGAGGTGAGTCTCTTGTAGACAGCACATGGTTGGGTACAGCTTTTTAATACAATCAGACAGTCTGTGACTTTTGAATGGCAAATAATCCATTTACATTTAGGGTTGTTATTAAAAGGTATTGTCTCACTTCTGGCATTTTATCAGTTTCATTTGGATATTTTAAATATCTTCTGTTTCTTTCTTTCTCTTTTATTGTTTGTCCTTGATATTTGCTGGTTTTGGGAGGTGGTATGATACAGTTTTGTTCTGTTTCTCATTTACATTTTTGTTCTACCAGTGGGTTTTGTT
>NW_007738813.1:6837-13214 GCF_000696425.1 Galeopterus variegatus
TTCAAGATCAGAAATTCTTTCTTCTGCTTGCTCTAGCCTGCTGCTTAAACTCTCAGTTGTGTTTTATATTTTGTTGAATGACTTGTTCAGTTCAATGAGTTCTGCTGCATACTTTTTTAAAGTATTAATCTCTTTGTAAATTTTCTCCTTCATATCTTAGAGAGTTTTGTTTAATTCATTGTGTCATCTGTGTGTTCTTGTATGTATCTCATTGAGTTTCCTTAAGATTTTTACTTGGAATTCCTTTTCCATCATTTCAAGTGTTTTCAGCTGTATGGAGTCTGGTACTTGTGAGTTATTGTATTCCTTTGGTGGACTTATATTTTCTTCTTTTTTCACATTTCCAGTATCTCTACATTGATGTCTAGTCATCTGGTTGAGTAGTTGCTCCTTCTGTTACTTTCCTTTCCTGAACTCCACTGGTGACCTTCCTTGTATCAATGCAGTCAAGCAGTCAGCGGTCCACCTGCAGAGCGGCAGTGGCTACTATGGCTGCTGCTGCGGTAGCAGGCTACATCTGCAATGGAGATCATTGTGTATGTGGCTTTAGCAGTCTGCCTGCATGGCAGCAGGGGCAGGCTACTTGTATGATGATGGTGGCGGCATGGCTGGTCGTGGTGATTGCAGCAGCCTCCTACTTGGCTGCCATGTCCATAGAGGCAGGCTGTGCAACTACAGTATCTGCAGTGGCAGTGGGTTTATCTTGCAGCAGTGGCTGTGGGGTTATCTTGAAGCAGGGGCAGTGGCATCAGCAGCTGCAAGTGCATCCCTGGCATCTGTGGTGTCCTTTGTATCAGCAGAGTTACCTCGTGGGGGTGGCAGTGGTTCTGACAACTGCAACTACCTCCCTCATATTTGCTGTGTTTGTATAGGCAATGGGGTCACCTTGTGGGCAGCAGGAGTGCCATTGACTGCAACTGCAGCTGCCTCGTGTGTGTGGTGTCCTTGGTGACAGTGGGATTACCTTGTATGGCAGCAGTAGTGCTGGCAGCTGCAACTGCCTGTCTGGCATTTAAATGTCCTTGGTACATGTCTATTTTTATGCCCAGAGATGCTCTATGCTATATTTGTTCCTTCATGTCTTGGAAAATTAGAACATCTAACGTATACATGTTGAATAAAAATCCAGAATATATTTACTAATGCAATACCTTGAAGAAAAGGACTTAGATTAAAGGGCAGAAGAATTTAGAATTCTTATTTTCAACAGTTGTTTTTTTTTTACTTGTTTATATCCATATGTGCATTTACACTCATATCCACATCCAATCACAAAATTGCCCCCTTCGGCACTGATAATTCATCTTTACCAAAATTCACCCACAGTGTCCAGTTATTGTCACACTGAAATAGTTGGAAGCTTCAGTGGTAGTGGCAATAGATGTATGGATGGTCCACACAAAGTGGTTCCTTTCAAAAATTCTTTCTATATAGTACTTTACTGTTCATTATTATTATTGAATGAGAAATCAAAAATGTCCAAATTTCATTTTATATCTTCTTTAGTTAGTTGTTTATATTTTTCTTCCAAAGTTTAGTGAAATTCAAGATGTATATCATTTGAGTGTGAAAGTCTTGAATTCAAATCCCAGCTCTAAATCTACTAGCTCATCAACTTTGGGCAAATTATTTATCTTTGCTGAGCTTTTTTACTCAGCTCTGATAATAATACTGATTTGGGGGCTTTTGTGAGGATAAAGTGAAATAATGTATGTAAAGGAGCTAGCAGATCTGGGGGCACATATGAGGAACTAAATAGTAGTTAGTCTCCTTTCTCTTCCCTACCTATAGCAAATTTATAGTTTTGGACTATTCTAATTAGACCATCAGTATAAGTTTAATTATAAATTTAGTCATATGAACTACTCTTTGTAATTGCCATTGTGCTTTATTACTACTACTAATAAAATTCCTCATATACATTGATATCAACAATCACCATTTCAATTACCCATATAAATCTACCAGTACCTGGTCACTGTTATGCTTCAGCTCTGAATATGACACATGGAATGATGTTACCAGCCAAGTTCAAAAGAAAGGTTGTACTCTCTTCTCAGTTGCTAGGATTGGGCCCGGAGTGCTTAGTCAATCTTGCCATTCCTAGGGAGGAATGAGAACTTTGGACTTGCAATTTGGAAAATTCTTTTTCCCCTCTTTTGCCTATCCTCTGGTAACCTTTTTTATTTTATACCCTCTAATATAAGCTTTATCTTTTCTCATTGATTTAATAACATAATTATTTTCTAACTCAGTATTAAAGTAGTTACCATTATTACAATTTTTATGCACCCATAAAACTTTCAATATTATAATTTTTGTAATGATTATATACTTAGGCATTTAAATTGGTAGTATCTGAAGAATTGAAGCTCAAATTTTGCAAATCTCATAACTCAAAAATCACACTTATTATTAATTCCTTTTCACAGAACAATATTCATTCTATGATAGTAGGAATAATGTTACAGAGATAGATCACAAATGAATCGTGCAGAGTCCTGTATACCAGGTTAAGGAGATGTTATTTTATTTTCCAAACAATGGAGAATAATGAAAAGCTTTGGAGAAGGGGAGAATGTTTTGTGACATGCATAAAGATATTTTAGGAAGAGTTAATCTTTCACTAGGGTATAGGTAGAAAATGTAGGAAAGTTAGGTTGAAGATCTTGTCTAAGTGGTAGAAAGACGAAAAGAAACAGATGAATGCCAGTGATGTCTTGAAAGGGAATTTCATTCATGCACTTATTAATTCGATGTTTGCACTATTATTATGCCCCTATTTTGAGCCTAGTGCTGTTTTGGCATTGAGGACACCCAAATGAATAAGACATGTTCCTTGCCTTGCTTTAGAGTTGTGTGGCATGAAGGCAATACGATAGAAGTGAATTAACAGCTGGTAAGACAGGGTGCTGTTATGTGAGCAGATGGAGAAGGCACCTAAGCTTGTAGCAGTGCTCAGAGATTGGGCTGACTCTTATTAAAATCTTGCTTGAACCCAAAGTTTCAAACTATTTTTGGTTTTCAGAGTTATGAGAAAAAGTTAATAAATACTCTTTTTATGCATCTATGCCTTGGAGTCACCAGATTTGAAATGAAAATAATAGAATCCAGCAGATACCATTTTATAAGTCCCCTCCTGGTGTGCAGAACATAACCACTTCTCACAATGTTAACATCATTCTAAATGTGTATGTGGGTGCTCCATTTTTATTTCAATATCTCTGGCATCTGTCAGAATGCCTGGCACATAGTAAATGCTCAAGGAATGCCTACTGCAATGTCATTGTTGAATCAGTGCAACAGTTGCCTCTTGTAATTCTTTGTTTTTCTTCTCTCCACATATTTAATGACGAAACATTTATGACTTAAAAATCCATGAACATCTCTACTGCCTCATTTAATTCTGTGCACCTTGGCCAAGGCTCTGGCCTTGAAAAAGCAAACCAAGTCTTTAAATATTTTCTCATATTTTGTCCATGTATCTCAGTTGCAAAATATTGGTCCCTGGCTAGCATTCATGTGACAGCTTCTCATATGAATGTTAAACAGGTAACGATGATGCTCTATAATTACAGTGCTTGAAATGATTGGAAATAAATTGGCACTCCAATTATAGATGCATGAAAGAGGCACCAGTATATCATAGTCAGTCCATTAATTTCTAAAGTGGTTCAGGCCATCTCACTATTTCAGTGACATTCCTTATTCACGGCTGCAATGAATCACTCTGAATTGTGGTGTCTCAAAATTAACAAGCTGAAGGACAATTTTTTTTAACCTAAAATATACCAGGTTATTTTTTCCTTTGGACAAGGAGAAAAAATGCAGACAGGGAGCTAGGGACATATTATTAAATTATGCTAATTCTGTATGCAGGATTTGGAGCAACTGAAATAACAGGGCTTTGGTGGGCTTTGTTTTTATTCTTTTTAAAATAAATATGCTGATTTTTTCTCAATGTACTTGAACTAAAATCGAAAACTTTCCAATATGTCAAAATTAAATTAGGAAAGTAACATTCTTCAGTGTTTAATTTTTCAGTCATATAAAATGTTCATTTGCGTTAGACCTAAAATTTCACCTTTTACATAAAACTAACGTAAGAAATATGCTGAATATTTTCAAAAGTGTCTCTGTAATGGTCATAAGTTGCAATTACTTGCACATGTTTTCAGAAGTTTCTCTAGACATCCTATGGACTGATATCCATGGGTTTCTCTAAAAATGTCATTCATTTGATTGAAATGACTAAGCCCTAATAATACCATCTTTTAAGGTTACAGCTGTAACCTAAGAATCTAGGGGCATGCTCAACCCAAAAATTAAGATAAATAAACCTATAATTGATCAATAGATACTAAGCTCCTCCGCTGCATGATACTCTCCTTAAGGGTAGAAGGTATACCTTATCCATTCATTTTGCACGTTCTTGGCATGTAGGGGATGCTGAATAAATATTTATTCAGTGACTATTTTTGACTACAGCCAAAATATAATTTAATTTCCAGAAATTTAAAATACATGAAAAGAAGTTAGAAGAATATTTTGTAGAAAAGGTGATATAACAATTAACTTCAAGTTGAGTATTTTATTTTCTAAAAATAAATGCCTATTATGGAAAAATACGTAAAGATATTATAAAAATCAAATGATACATATAAGGATAAGATCTGCTGGCATAATTTATTTCTACAAGAGATAGTTTTTCATGGTGACAAAAAAAACCCTATGTCAAACTTCTGATTTTACTGTAAAAGTTCCTGTAGAACTTTTATCAAAAGTCTTCTAAAGGTGTTTATTCTTTTTTACTAACTCCATCACAGAAAATTTTAAACCTATACATAAATATAGATAATATATTGTGAACTTCCATGTATTTATCATCCATCTTCAACAGTTATCAATACATGGCTAATACGGTTTCATTCATTTTCACATCCACTATGTGGCCTCTATCATGGGATTATTTTGAAGACCACCCAATGTTATATAATTTTATTTATAGATATTTCAGCATGAATATCTATAAGATAAGGGCTTTTCAAATATAACCACAATACTATTATCACATATAAAAATGAACCATTCCTTAAAATTATCATATATAGTCAAGGTTCATATTTCTCCAATACATATATATGTATATATATGCATACACACACACAGACATGCATAATTTCCCTCTTCTTTTTAAAGTTGTATGAACCAGGATTCAAAGTCCACACCTCTGAAATCTGTCCAGATAGGTGTTTACACCTGATATCTTCCCTCTCTTCCTCTTTGCCTCTCTCCTTTCCTATCTAACCTTTCATTCTTCCCTTACTTATTTACTGTGGAGTAGGTGCCAGGTAATGAGAGGTTTCAGGTCCCAAAGATGAGTGGAATATAGGTCTATTGTATTAAGCTCTGAGGTCTGGGTTCATATAAGCGTATCTTCTCCCACTGGTCCATTCAGTAGTCACAAATACTTTCAAGATTATGAGCTTATATTTATTTTATTTATTTTGCCTAGAAGCTTTTGCCTCCATTGACTTGTCTATTCTCAACCTTGGAGGCCCATTCCAAATGGGAGACTTTCTTGATTATCTAAACAAAATTCATCTGTATCATTTCCTATAGACACTTACATATGCCATAATTTAGCACTTGTTTAACTTAGTCTTGTTTTACTGTTATTAATGTATCTTCGCCTACCTCACCACACTGAAAATTTCTTAAGTGCAAAGTATGAATTTCTCCTATCTTATCTCTAAATCTGTGTTGGGGTTAACCATGTGATAATAAAATCAACAAATATATTTTCAGCCTGTCTGTACCATTGTTTTACTGTTATTAATGTATCTTCGCCTACCTCACCACACTGAAAATTTCTTAAGTGCAAAGTATGAATTTCTCCTATCTTATCTCTAAACCTGTGTTGGGGTTAACCATGTGATAATAAAATCAACAAATATATTTTCAGCCTGTCTGTACCAAGTAATGTGCAACCTCAAGGAAGAAGTGCAGTGCCTAGCACAGTGCCTTACACATAACAAGGGTTTAATGTTGGTGGAACTGAATTAAATTAGATGATATTTCAAAATTTATGCACAATTTTTAAACTAAAACAATGTAGTACAGTAGAGTGCAACATTTTTATTTAGGGCTTGCTGAAGATAATTTCAAATAAGAAAGATAGCTATTTCTTCATGATAATGTAGCTAATTTGACCAAAATGGTCAAAATGAGGGAGATAAGCAATTAACTCTTCATTACATTTTCATGACATCACCCCCTTAGCTATGAATCCTCCAGAGCAGTGGCTATACCTAAACCATTACCAAGTACAGTACCTAGCATATAGTAGGTGTTAAACAAATTGTTTCATAAACTAT
>NW_007738813.1:13620-14419 GCF_000696425.1 Galeopterus variegatus
GAAGATTAAGAAAAACACTGCTATTTTTCTTCTGACAGTTACATGTTACAGAGACCAAGCTGAAAGAGGGAAGGCACATGAAGGAGGTTTATGTTCATTAAAGATCCATTCTGTTTAATAGTTGATGGACTGTGCACTGTATGTGCGTCATGGCCCAAGACCATATTTCTTTTTTTTTTTTTAAATAATTCATTTATTTTTATTGTAACGAAGTTGATTGTACATATCTGTAGGGTACAGAGTTGAACATCAGTATTTGTGTGCAACATGTGATGCTCACATGAGAATAATTATTATATTCAATAACATACACTGTCATTGCTATTCGTGGCCTTTTACCCATTCCTCCCTTTCTTCTCTCTTCCTGCTTCTAGTAACTTCAGTTGTCCTTTGAAAGTTTAACGTATTATTGTGAACGTTGTGTCTTTCTTTATCTTCCTTCCTTCCTTCCTTCCTTCCTTCCTTCCTTCCTTCCTTCCTTCCTTATCTCTCTCCTCTCTCTCTCTCTCTTTCTATTTATATGTCTGTCATTTTAGCTCTCCCTTATGAGTGAGAACATGTGGTATTTCTCTTTCTGTGTCTAGCTTATTTCACTTAATATGATTTTCTCTAAGTTCATCCATGTTGCTGTGAGTGGCAAAATTTCTTTTTTTTTTTGACACTGTGAAAATTTATTTTGTTTTATTATTCTTATTTATTTTATTTTATTTTAACTTCTCAACATACATTGTATTTGATTTTTGTGTCTCTTTACCCATTCCTCTTTTCCCCTCCCTCTCTCCCTTCCCCCCCAACTATA
>NW_007738813.1:14871-17070 GCF_000696425.1 Galeopterus variegatus
GAGAACATGTAGTATTTCTCTTTCTGTGCCTGACTTGTTTCACTTAATTTTCTCTAAGTCCCTCCATGTTGCTGCAAATGGTAGTATTTCATTCTTTTTTTTTTATAGCAGAGTAGTATTCCATTGTGTAGATATACCATATTTTCCTTATCCACTCATTTGATGATGGACATTCATATTTCTGACTGGACCATTTCCTTGGGCAATTTTGATGAGTTTTTTAAATTTTAGTTGAAGCAATCACACAAAGGAAAAACAAAAAGGACCAATGCCATTTTTTGGCCGTATGTCTTGTTTCTCTAAATAGACTACACTTTTCTAAAGATGGTATAAATGTTAGACAAAGAAATTAGAGACTGAGTCCAACTTCCCAGCTAGTTTCCTGATTTTGAGTATGCCTAACAGTTAACACTTTGAGCTTTGTACTAATACTTTGTATCTCATTTAATCCTTGTTAAAATTTTATGAGGTAGGTACTATTTATTATTATTCTAAGGCCCTATTACCCTAATATGTAATTGGAAGATAGAAGCTACAAAGGTTAAACTGGGGAAGTTTCATATAAAGAATTATTAAGATGACAAAAGAATAATTATCAAATATAAGGAAATTGTATGGCACTCTAAGGCTGAGGGAAAGTACCCAAGGAAGAACAAACTTGGAAGATGTTTAGGCCTTCTTGTAGGAGAAGGAATGGTTCAGTCCACTGGACAGCAGAGAAGCTCCCTTGTTTGACCAGTAGTGGGAGCTGGTGGGAGTCACTGGCAAGAAATAGGCAACTGTGCACACTGCAAGCAGGGTAGCAGGAGATCAGCTGCCAGGGGTGTGGGTTTGCAGTGAGAGTGTGGTACAGGCATGGACAGGAGGCCTTTAGAGCGTGTAGGCTGTGTGGGGCTCTGGCTTCTGAATTTAGAGGGCTTTGGAAAGGTTATCACTAGGCAAGGCTGTAAGGTCACAGTGAGACTGCATTCTGGGCCCAGGGTGGGGACAGTGTTCTACCAGATGACCTCACACCCACACTGCTCACCCCTGACCCCTGTTGGAAACTGCAAGACAGCCTCTTCTTCCTGCAATGTTCCTCCAGCACCTTGTACTAAGAAAGCTCAACACTGTGCTCACTTTAAGGGAGAAATGCTTAGAGGAATTTTGTTGTTTTTCATAGAACATGTATTGAAGGGTACATTCTAAGAGAAGAGGCAATAATTGATAACTGACACAGTGACCATCAGATGTGGAAGATGTTAAAACTAATTCTCTTTTTTTCTCACGGTAGGTTTTGTGTGTTTTTTGGAGAGACCCATCTTCTGTCTCCTGCCTTTTTACACTGGTTGTTTGTGACCTGTGGGCCTCGGGCTTTCAGCATTTACCTTCTGCTGTGTCACTTCTCTCCTCCAACTTCTGTGGGCAAGCCCAATCTTGGCTCTCATCTAATACCTTTGACCTCCTTTCAAGTGAAATGTGGACCCTCTCAATGCAGTTACCTTTCAGTTATCGACTCATGTTCAGACTTTCCAGGCCTGGTCAGGTTCCAATCCCTATGTCCCTCCAGTGCCAGGCATATCTGCCAAGCCCTCTGTCATGAAGCCCCCCACATTTAGGAGAAGCTTCCTTCTTTCCATCCTTGTAAGCTTCCCCTGCAAGCCCCCAGCACACACACATGCACACACGCACACACACACACACTGACAATTCTCTGTAAACGTTTATTTGCTATAATTCTTTTCAATGTCCCCATGATGCAGCTTGGATGTGGGTGATGGGTGAGTACTACCAAAACTGATTTTATAGTCTCATGGCATGTCCTGCAGATGGAATCACCATCTCCTGGAGAGGTGTGTGCAGGTGCTTGGCATTTCCTAGCTTTAGGACCTTGGCAATAATGGGATGAAAGAAAAATCACATTTTAACAACTTGATAAGAGGATATTATTTTCTTTTTTCTTCTCCTGCATATTTTATTTTTTATTTTTAAAGCATATCCATTACTACAAATTATAACTATTCTTTATGCCCTTTACCTGACCAGTCACTCCCCAACCCCCCTCTCTCACTTCTTCCCATCTCTAGTATCCTTAGGTTTGTTCTCTCCTGAAAGTTCAATGTATTATTGTGGTCCTTTTTCCTTTCTTTTCCTTTCCTTTCCTTTCCTCCATCCCTGCCTCGCTCCCTCCCTTCCTCCCTCTTTCCTTCCTTCCTTCTT
>NW_007738813.1:18095-19258 GCF_000696425.1 Galeopterus variegatus
TGATGTTGAGAAATTTTTCATGTACCTGTTGGCTATCTGTATGTCATCCTTTGAAAAGTGTCTATGCATCCCCTTTGCCCATTTTTTAATTGGATTATTTGGTTTATTGCTATGTAGTTTTTTGAGTTCCCTATGTATTTTGGATATTAATCCCTTGTCAGATATATAGTTTACAAATATTTTCTCCCATTCTGTAGGTTGTCTTTCCTCTCTGTNTTGTCAGATATATAGTTTACAAATATTTTCTCCCATTCTGTAGGTTGTCTTTCCTCTCTGTCGATTGTTTCTTTTGCTCTGCAGAAGCTTTTTAGTTAGATATAATCTCATTTATTTATTTTTTCTTTTGTTGCTTGTGTTTTTGGGGTCTTATTCATAAAGTCTTTGCCCAGTCCTACTTCCTGGAGTGTTTCCCTGTTTTCCTTTAGTAATTTTATGGTTTTGAGTCTTATATTTAAGTCTTTAATTCAGGACAAAGATGCCAACTCTCACCAATCCTATTTAACATAGTATTGGAAGTGCTAGCCAGAATAATCAGGCAAGAGAAAGAAATAAAGGGCATTAAGATTGGAAAGGATGAAGTCAAACTGTCCCTGTTTTCAAATGACATGATCTTATATATAGAAAAACCTAAAGACACTACCAAAAAACTCTTAGAGCTGATGAACCATTTCAGTATTTTTTTATCAGTTGATTTTGTATCATTTGCAGGATACAACACCCCTAAATCAGTACCATCTTTATAACCCAATAACAAACTAGCAGAAAAAGAAATCAAGAAAGCAAGCTCTTTTATAAGTCACCCAAAACAAGACAAAAACAAAACAACAACAAAAAAACCCCCAAAAACAAAAATCCTGAGAATCAATTTAACTAAGTAGATGAAAGATCTCTGTAATGAGAACTACAAAATACTACTGAAAGAAATTAAAGAGGATGCAAATAGGTGGAAAGACTTACTGACTTGGAATGCAAGAATTAACACCATCAAAATGTCCATACTACTCTAAACAATCTACAGATTCAATGCAATCCCCATCAAAATACCAATGACATTCTTCACAGAAATAGAAAAAACAATCCTAAAGTTCATATGGAACAATAAAAGATCAGGAATAGTCAAAGGAATCCTGAGCAAAAAATAAATAAATAAATAAATAAATAAA
>NW_007738813.1:19734-21866 GCF_000696425.1 Galeopterus variegatus
AAGACTGTCTCTTCAATCAATAGCGCTGGGAAAATTGAACATCCATATGCAGAAGAATGAAACTGGACCGGTACCTTTAAGGACATCATTTTCACATGATTTTCTCACAACCATTTCCACCTTCAATGTCTTTTAGCTTAGAAGTCTACATTTTTATTTTCTCACAAATCTCCAGGTAGGGCTCATTGCTTTATCAACTCTAACACCTGTACATTTCCCTCTCAGTTTTAGGAGCGAGTCTACATTGCTTTTTTCCCTTGTGACATCACAAGCTCAGTTTTTTCCCCTTACACTCTTCTGCCGAAGAAATCAATTACCATATGTTGATTCTGCTAGTGGCAATAACCACAGATGCATTGGAGAATGTGATCCATGACTATGCAAAGTAATTTATGCTGGCAGGACAAGGCAAATTTCCCCTAGCTATTATTTGGGAAAATGTCCAAAGTACAGACTACCTTAAAAGCCTCTGGAACAATTCCCTTAATCTTGCCTCATGCACCTTGAATGTGGGTGAGGGGCAAATGCAGATTTTATAATCTCTCAGTGTGTCCTACCACCTTACCTAGAGTGTGGGCTGCTTGGCATTCTTGTATTTTTCTACTTTCCAAGTGGCCAAAGCAATTCCCAATTGTTGTCATAGTGATCAAATAATGACTAGCAATTTGGAAATTTTTAATAACAAAATTTTTATATTATATTCATGAAGAGCTGGATGACCATATTGCTAAGTAGGCTGCAGTACATTTGAACAACAAAGAAGAACTCTCTGGTCATCGTGGAGACAGTAATTTACATTTTATGTTCAGCACATGGCTGGTCAGTGGAAGGCACTGGAGCTGTCATGCCATCTGTGGCTTGACTCAAGGACCAATTTGGAGGCTTATGTTGCAGATCCTGTACCGCCCACACAGTAGGGNAAAAAAAAAAAAAGGTTTTATTGAGTTCATGATTAAAATTTCTTGTATAACCTTCCCATTTAAAGCGCTACCTACAAAGAACAACATTCCATTATCTCTGAAAAAGATGGTGTTTCCTAGTAACCAATTGACAGAGGGAGAAGGACAAAACTTTTTATATTCTTATTTCTCAGGAACTCTGGGTAGCCAAAAACCAGTATGAAGATCCAAAAATGGCGTGAAAATACAAGAACAACTAAGACAAAGACTATTCGACTTAACTTAGAAACAGGATGATTATAAATGAGAAGCACACGTTCAAAATATGTCTCCCTCATAAAAAGCATGTGGGGAATTTCAAAAAGAAGGTCATTACCTTGGTGAGTTCATCATTGTCCACAATCTGGCCTGCAGTTTACTTCATTCCAACTGTGTATTCTTGCATACTGTTTTGCCTCTTTTTGAACAAGTTTGGAATTTCCTCCCATTCTCTTCTCTGTTAAACTCCTCTTCATCTTTCAGTACCCAACTCTAGCAGTCACTGCTGTTAAAGCCTACTCCTGTGCACCAGGCAGAGGTGGATATCTGTCTTCTTCCTCTGCCCTGCAAAACTTTTTATTTATTTGTTTTAGAAGATGCTATGTTTGACCAATTATCTATCCATCTATCTTCATCATCATCTATCATCTCTTATCTATTAAAATGTGAACTCATTTAAAGTACGACCTGTATTTGATTCAATGTTTTGTTCTACAATTCCTGGTGCATAGTAGTTGCTCAAATAACTGAATAATAAAAGAATTTCTGAGCAATAACATCAGTTCTGAGCCCAGAATATTTTGAAAGGAAGTTTATAAGTTGTTTGGTTTCTTTTTTCTATAGCCTTTGAGGTTTCATTAACCAAACAGTTGGTTCTGGCTGCTGTCAAGCACTTTGAAGCAGGGACACACGATTTCAAAACTGTGCTGTGTACACAGAACACAGATGCTTCTCATTGTTTTTTTTCTTTTTTCTTTTTTTTTTTTTAGCCCAAGTCCCTTCCTTTCAAAGCTATGGACTTTTGCCAAGTCAAGAGGAAGCCAGCAAAACAGGAGGCAATGCACGTGTCCACCCTGTAGCAGCTTCCCTGATTCATGCGGTCAAGCAAAAACAAGTGTGTTGGGTATCTGCTGTTTACCAGGCATTGGGCAAAAAGCCTGTCTGAAGAAATCAAGTGATAGGGTTCTGCCATTA
>NW_007738813.1:22489-25883 GCF_000696425.1 Galeopterus variegatus
CCCTGTAGCAGCTTCCCTGATTCATGCGGTCAAGCAAAAACAAGTGTGTTGGGTATCTGCTGTTTACCAGGCATTGGGCAAAAAGCCTGTCTGAAGAAATCAAGTGATAGGGTTCTGCCATTAATGGGGAAGTGATGATGGGGGTGGGGTGGGGACAGCTAAGGCATCATTGCTTATTTATGGTGAATGACTGGGGTGAGAGTGAGATTTTTGCATAGATTTGGATATTTCTATGTGCAGAAGCTGAAATAAAGTTTCCACTCCTCTCCCACTGCCTTAATTCAGATCTTCTTCCTCTCTGCAAAGACTTATCTTTCTGTCTCCACACTCACCTCCCTTATACCCAGCTTGCACATAGCAGCAAGAATTATATTTCTGATCATATTACTACCTTGGTGAAACCTTCAGTGACTTCCCATCAACTGCCTTAGCATGGCTTATAAAACTATCTGTTATTTGGTCCCTTTCTACCTCTTCTGCCACATCTCTGCCATTCTGCTTTGTGTATTAAATGATGATTTTTAATGTCTATCTCAATTGGTGCATAAAGGCCTCAGTGCAGAGCCTATATATCATTTACCTTTTTCTCCTTAGCTACTAGCATAATGTTTAGCAGATAATAGAGGCTCAATAAATGTAAACACAGTTGTTTGTTGAGGTCAGGGACCACATCTAATACGTTTCTATTTCTAGCTCTTACCATATTTCCTAGCATATTGTGGGTGCTCAATCAATTTTGTTTAAGTGACCCGAATTGAAATGGGCATTCCACGGCAGTATTTGTTAAATAATTATTTTTTTAAAGTATGGTACCTGTTCTCCATTGAAGCAGGTTTTCTCCAATCCTAGTGTGTGACAAATTTACTCTGCTAGCTCAGGTATGTCCCTAGACTGGATCTTCCTGGACCCCTTTCTAGGAAAATCATCATTTGCATCCTATTCTGTTTTCTGGATTTATGTTATTTAATGTCTAGCCCAACCTAAGTTTGCAAGTTTAATTCAGTTAAATTAAATTTGATAGCTATATGTCCATTAATTAAGCACAAAATATTAGGTTGAACCATATGAATTTCCTAATATTTGACTGTTCTTGACTTACAAAAATTTCATATGGTGGGTAGAGATAATTTGATCTTTCTTAAACTTTTTCCTGTTTTCCTGATAACCTGATAAGAATAGAATGTCAACTATATTGCTAAGCAATATTACTTGTAATAAAAAAAATGATTGAGCATTGCAATTAAGATTGAAGGAAGGATATATGAATTGTAAATACCTATGCAAATACCATATCTTAGACTTCTTGAGTATAGTAACTCTTGTAACTGCCATGCCCCTTGGCATAACCTGGAAACTATGCTTATGGAGTTGTTACAAGAGCTACTGATTTCTATGGGAAGTGAGGTTTCTAAGCTAGGCTGGTTCCCACACTGCTAGTGGTAGGCAGCTTCTAAATTAGATCCAAATAATCCTGACTCCCGATATTTAAGTCCCTACATAATTTTCCCCTTGAGTGTGGGCTGGACCTAGTGACTCAGCTCTAATAAATCAGATATAGCAAAAGTAATGGAACACTAATGTCTATCCCGACCTGAGTTTACAAGTTCAATTCAGTTCGATTAAATTTGATAGCCATGTGTCTACCAAAAAATGGATGCGATAGATGCACACAAAGGAATATTATCAGTCATAAAAAGAAATGGAGTTGTGATACATGCTACAACATGGATGAACCTTGAAAAATTATTCTAAGTAAAGTACTCCAGAAACAAAAGGGAAAATGTTATGATTTCACTTATATAAAATATCTAGAATAGGCAAATTCATAGTGACAGAAACTAAATTAGGGATTAGAAGAGGCTGGGGAGAGGGAAGAATGAATTGCTTCTTGTTCAACCTCTCTTACTGTCTTGCTAGGCCTGTTACTATGTGGTGAGCTGCTCTCCTATGGAGAAGGCCTCCATAGGAAGGAACTGAAGGAGGCATCTTGCCAGAAGCAAGAAAGGAACTGAGGCCTTTAGTCCAACAGCCTGTGATGAACTGAACTCTGCCAGTAACCAAGGCCATGAGCTCATAAGTGAATCCTCCCAAAGTTGAGTCTCGAGATAACTGCATCCCTTTCTAACACCTTGATTACAACCTTGTGAGAGATCCTGAGCCAGAAGACTCAGCTATGTTGAACCCAGGTAACTGACCTGTAGAAACTGTGTGATTAAAAAAAAAAAAAAAAGCATGTGGTTTTAAGGCAGCATTTTTGGAACAATTTGTTATGTATCAATACATAGTTAACAACACCCTGTCTGATGTGTTTCTTCTCCTTGCATCTGAGCAGTCACCTGGGAAGTTGGAATCTCCTAGAGAGCTGTGCACACTTATACGCTAGACCACTAAGAGGATTCCTGCTGAAAAGGAATGCTTGATGCTGCCCAGCTGGCAAATGGTGGTTTCTGTTCTGTATCCTACTGATGCTGGAACACAGCCTATGTTGGTCGTGTCAGAATTTTAGTTGTACCAGTGAAGATCCCTACTGATAGTTGCAGAAATATAGTGAATCTTAATATATTCCAGATACTGTACTAGAAAATGGAAATAGAATTATAGAAACCATCTAGGATCTCAAGCAAAATAGACATGTAAACAAGTAAAATATGGTATTAGATNAGAAACCATCTAGGATCTCAAGCAAAATAGACATGTAAACAAGTAAAATATGGTATTAGATGTTATTATTTATTAAATGCCTATACTATTTTAGGCTTGGTCCCTGGAGTTTTAGGAGATGTCTGTCACATATATTATTCCTAATGATCATTATAGTTCTTACAAGGTAAATATTATCACTATTTTAATAAATTGAAAAAGTGTACCTAAGAGAAACTTGTTGATTGGGCCAGTATCACAAATCTAAAAAGGGGCAGATCTGGGATTGAACCCCAGACCTTTCTGAATTAGAAGTCCATTCATTTTAACTACCACACATCAAGCACTGAGAAGTCATGGAGGATAAAGATATCTAGTATATATAGCTAGGAAAGTTGGAGTGGACTTTGAAGGAAGAAAAGTTGTCCAGGCAGAAAAGACAGGGTACTCCACAGCTCTGGGCAAGTTCATCCATACCAGTGTTCAGTGCTTTGGGGAAGTTCTACTTCATCTCTTCACAAGACATGTCTTTTTCTTCATATTCCCGCATGTTACTTGAAAGTTTGTTAGTTTAAATACATGCCAATATTGGGCAATATTTACCACATCTTTCTTCTGGGAACCCTGCATGCTACCTTTGGGTTCTATGACACTATACTTTCTTGATTGTCCTTCCTTTATCAGAATTCTCAGAGTTGGTTTTTATTTTCTTATTGTGGTATAGATACAGTATGTATACATACATACATACATA
>NW_007738813.1:26833-34624 GCF_000696425.1 Galeopterus variegatus
TTATGTAAGTGAAATCATAACATTTTCCCTTTTTTTTTTCTGGCATATTTTACTTAGAATGTTTTCAAGGTTCTTCCATGTTGTAGCATGTATCACAACTCCATTTCTTTTTATGACTGATAATATTCCATTGCATGCATATACTACATTTTTGTGTATCTGTTCCCCTATTAACGGACAGTGGGTCATTTCCACCTTTTGACTGTATGTTTTTGAGTCCTCGTTTTTCAATTCTTTTATGTGTATTCCCAGGATTAGAAATGCTGGATTATATTGTAATTCTCTGTTTAACTTTTTGAGGAATAACCAGTTTGTTCTCCACAGTGATTGTACCATTTTACATTCCCACGAGCAACATACAAGGGCTCCAATTTCTCTGCATCCTTGCCAACAATTTTATTATTATACTTACCATTATTATTATTGTTCTCATAGCTGGGAAAGTTGTCAGAGTCATAATGTAGTCATCTGTGTCAGGCTCTAACAAAAAATAAATTTAAAAAACTGGGAGACTGAGAAGGGAGGGCACTCACACATATATGTCTATGGTAAGAGCTATGACAAACACTCTTACGCACATATGCCTGTAACAAAAACATTTGCCAAGGGCTTTTCAAACTGCAACGTGCTACATGAATCACAAGGACAGCTAGCCGGATATACAAAAATATTTGCCTGACACAGTCTCCACTAATGAGGCGCAGCTCCTCTGATAAACTCGTGTAACCAATGCTTTCTTTGTATCAAAACAAATTACCTATACTTTTCTCTTTTCCCTTTATTTATTTTTTTACAGGATATCCTATAGTTTAGAATCAGAGACAAAGTAGGCCACCTCTATTCTTCACCCAGAACCTACTTTATTATTTTTTTCTTATTTATTTATTTATTTTTTATTGTAACATGGGTGATTGTGCATATCTGTGGGATACAGGAATGAATATCAATACCTGTGTGCAATATGTGGTGCTCAATCAGAAAATTATCATTTTTAACATTATCTATTAGTATATTTAACATTATCTAGTGTAATAATTTTTCATGGTCCTTTACAAATTCCTCCCTAGCCTCCTCAACCTCCCTGTTTCCCATGTTGGTTAATGTCAGTTCTGTTTTCTCCTTTCGAAAGTTCAATGTATTACTGTGATTGTCACATCTTTATTTTTTTTTTTTTTAGTTTTTTGGTTACTTTTTAGCTCCCCCTTATGAGTGAGGATATGCAGTACTACTCTTTCCAGGCCTGGCTTATTTCACTTAGCATAATTTTCTCTAAGTTCATCCATGTTGCTGTAAATGGCAGAATTTCATTCTTTTTTATGGCAGACTAGTATTCCATTGTGCACATATACCACATTTTCTTTTGTTTTTAAATTTTTATTTAATCAAAATTGATTATACATATTTTGGGGGTTCAACATTGAGGTATGTTGATCAAATCAGTATTACTAGCATTCATATTGTTACGAATCATAATTATTCCTTATGCCCCTTGTCCAATCTCTCACTGCCCCCTCTTTCTCCCCCCTCCACCCTCTAATTGCCCTAGATTTCTTCTCTCCTTCTGAAAGAATAATGGTTACTCTGTTGATTTGTTGCATAGATGATCTGTCCAATGCTGAGAGGTGTAATCAGATCCCCCAATATTTATCATAGAGCAGATGCTTCTTCTGTCACTCTGAAATGAGCTTTGTGGAGAGAGACATCCTCTTCTTTTCTTTATCTCTGCTGGTGACTCTCCTTGTGTCAACTCACTCTAGCAGTTGCTGGGCCATCTGCATGGTGTTTGTGGCATCTAGCTACTTTTGCAGCAGCCATCATTATTGTGGTGGCTGTGGTGGGCCACCCACATAGAAGTGATATTTTTGGCATGCTCCTTGGTGCTGTCAGTGTACCTGAATGTTGCAAATGTCCAGTCCCAGGCTCCATGCTTCAGGTCCCCGGGTGGGCCCTAAGGTGCTGGCATGGTGTGCCTGGTTGTGGGAGGGGGTCCTGTCCCCTTCTCCATACCTTGGGTCCCTGGGTGGGCCCTGAGGCACTGGTGTGGTGTGCCTGGTTGTGGGAGGGAGTCTGGTCCCCGGCTCCATACCTTGGGTCCCTAGTTAGGCCCCAAGGTGCTGGTGGTGTGCCTGGTCCAGAACTAATTTTTTGTCCTTTGCTTACTTCTAACATGGAGAACTTCCTGTGGGAAGGCTTTTTGTGCAGCTCAGGGCTTAATGGTAGACTTTATAGGTACTTCTGGCTCTCCAGAGATTCAGTGCACCTGGGTTGTGTAGAAACTCTGATCTGGGACTTAGTTTTTTCATCAAACTGTACCACATTCCATTTTGCATTTCTGACCAGTCTCTTCTGAATGGTCCTGTGCTGACTGGGGGGTGGATCGGCTGTCCTTGCTGTGTCCCAGTGTTCTCCTGGTGAGCCTGTCGCCCCCTCTGCCCATGTTCCAACCACTTCCTATGGGACGGGCCCTGCACCAGTCCCTTGCATTGACTCACCAGCCTCTGAATGGCTCCCCTTTTTCAGCTGTTCTGGCTCCTTATTCCTGCGTGTGTCCATGGGAACCCTATTAGTGATCTTGCAGTCTTGGGGGCCACCAAGGTCCTCTTCTCTCCTACTGCCTCAAAGTAACTCCATCTGAAGGGCACAGCTCCAGCTTCTGCCGTCTCCTGCTCTGTGCGCTCAGCAGCTTGAGCCTTAAAGCAGCCATGGCTTGAAATGCTCAGAGCAATTTTTTCTTTCTCTCATCATGGTTTCTCCTGCCTTCATGAACTCCGTAGGTCTCTCCTCTTCCCCTGAGCTCCAGTGGCCCCAGCTTGGCTAATGTTACATTTTTATAGGTGTAAATTTGTTGATTTGTGGGAGAGAGTGACACTGGGGACTGTCTACTCTGCCATCTTGACCAGACTCTCCAATATACTACATTTCCCTTATCCAGTCAATCGATAGTGGACATTTAGTTTCCTTCCAACTTGTGGCTATTGTAAATAGATCTGCAATAAACATGGCAGTGTGGGTATCCCTTTGACATGATGATTTCCATTCCTTTGAGTATATACCCAGCAGTGTAATTGTGGAATCATATGGCAGTTCTGTCTGTAGGTGTTTGAGAAATCTCTGTATCATTTTCCATAATGGCTGCACTAATTTACAATGCCCCAACAGTGAGGGAGGGTTCCCTTTTCTCTGCATCCTCACCAGCATTTGTTATTCTCTGTCTTTTTGGTAATAGCCAGTCTAACTGGGGTGTAATGATATCTCAGTGTGGTTTTGATTTTCATTTCCTTGATGCTGAGTGATGTTGAGCATTTTTTCATGTGTCTGTATGTCTTCTTTTCAGAAATGCCTATTCAGCTCCTTTGCCCATTTTAAATTGGATTATTTGGTTTTTACTGTTAAGTTATTCGAGTTTCTTGTATACTCTGGATATTAATCCTTTGTCATATGCATAGTTTCCAAATATCTTCCCCCACTCTGTAGGTTGTCTTTTTGCTGTGATAATTGTTTATTTTGCATGCAGAAGCTTTTTAGTTTGTATTTATGCCATTTGTTTATTTTTCCTTTTGTTGCCTTTGCTTTGGGGGGACTTATTCATAAAGTCTTTTCCAGTCTTATTTCCTGAAGTTTTCCTATGTTTTCTTTTAGTAGTTTTATAGTTTCAGGTCTCATATATAAGTCTTTAATCTATTTTGGTTTGATTTTGATATATGGTGAAATGTATATGTCTAGTTTCATTCTTCTGCATATGGATGTGCAGTTTTCCCAGAACCGTTTATCAAACAAGTGTTCTTCTCCCCAATGTATGTTCTTTGTGCCTTTGTCAAAGATCTGTTGGTTTTAAGTATGTGGGTTGATTTCTGGGTTTGCTATTCTGTTTCATTGGTTTGAGTATCTGTTTTTGTGCCAGTACTATGCTGTTTTGGTTACTATAACTTTGTAGTATAATTTGAAGTCAGGTAGTATTATGCCTCCAGCTTTATTCATTTATTTATTACTAAGGATTGCTTTGGCTATTCAGGGTCTTTTGTTCTTCCATATGCATGTTAGGGTTGCTTTTTCTATTTCTGTGAAGAATGTCATTGGTATTTTGATGGAGATTGAATTGAATCTGTAGATTGCTTTGGGTAGTATGGACATTTTCACAATGTTAATTCTTCCAAATCAAGAGCATGGAATGTCTTTCCATCTTTCTGTGTCCTGACTTTCTTTTAGCAGTGATTTGCAGTTCTCATTATAGAGGTCTTTCACTTCCTTGGTTAAATGGATTCCTGGGTATTTTGCTTTATTTTGACTCATGTAAATGTTCTTGCTTTCTTTTTCCGCTAGTTCATAGTTGGAGTATAAAAATGCTGCTGATTTTGTGTGTTGAATTTGTATCTTGCAACTTACTGAAATTACTTATCAACTCTTTAGAGTTTTTTTGTGGAGACTTTAGGGTTTTCTATATATGGAATCATGTCATCAAAGACAGGGACAATTTGACTTCATCTTTTCTGATCTGGTTGCCTTTTATTTCTTTCCTGTGCCTGATTGCTCTGGTTGGTACTTCCAATACTATATTTAAAAGGACTGGTGAGAGTGGACATCCTTGTCTTATTCCCATTCTTAAGGGAAAAACTTTAAGCTTTTCCCCATTCAGAATGATATTGGTGGTGGGTTTTCCACATAAGGCTTTTATTGTGTTGAGACACTTTCATTCAAATGATTTTTCAGCATCTATTGAGATAATCACTTGGTTTTTGTCCATGATTTTGTTGATGTGGTGTATCATGTTTATTGACCCATGTATGTTGAACCATCCTTGCATCCCTGGGATGATTCTTACATGATTGTAGTGTATAATTTTTTAGATGTGTTGCTGTATTCTAATAGCTAATATTTTATTGAGGATTTTTGCGTCTATGTTCTTGAACCTGTAGATTGAATTGATCTGTAGATTGCTTTGGGTAGTATGGACATTTTCACAATGTTAATTTTTCCAAATCAAGAGCATGGACTGTCTGTCCACATTGGCCTATAGATTTTTTTTTTTTTGTATTATCTTGTCTGGTTTTGGTATCATGGTGATGCTGGCCTCATAGAATGAGTTTGGGAGAGTGGCCTCTGTTTCAATTTTTTGGAATAGTTTGAAGATAATTGGTCTTAAATCCTCTTTAAAGGTTTGATAGAATTCAGCAGTAAAACCATCTGGTCCTGGGCTTTTCTTTGCTGGGAGACTGCTGATTACTAGCTCAATCTCATTGCTTGTTAATGGTCTGTTCAGGTTTTGTATTTCTTTTTTGTTCAGCCTTCGTAGTTTGTATGTGTCCAGAAATATATCCAGTTCCTCCAGGTTTTCAAATTTGTTGTCATATAATTGTTTATAATATTCTCTAAGGATTCTTTGTATTTTTCTGGCATCATTTGTAATGTCTCCTTTTTTATTTCTAATTTTTGTTACCTGGGTCTTCTTTCTTCATTTTTAATTAGCCTAGCTAATGGTTTGTCTATTTTTTTATGCTCTCGAAAAAACAATGTTTTGTTTCACTGATTTGTATCATTTTGGGGGGGTTCTATTTCATTTAGCTCTTCTCTAATCTTAATTATTGCTTTCCATCTACTCTTTTCAGAATTGGATTGTTCTCATTTTTTTAGTTCTTTGAGGTGTAGTGTTAGGTTGTTTATATCAACTATTTCTATTCTTCTGATTTAAGCATTTGTTCCAATAAATTTTCCTCTAACAAATGATTTTATAGCATCCTATATGTTTTGGTATGATGTGTCTTTATTTTCATTAGTTTTGAGAAATTTTCTGATATCCCTTTTAATTTCATGTACCCATATGTCATTCAGGAGTATGTCGTTTAATTTCCATGTGTTTGTATAGTTTGTTGAGTTTCACTTTTTATTGATTTCTAGTTTTAATCTGTTGTGGTCTGAGAAGATACTTGAAATGATTTCAATTTTTAAAAATGTGTTGAGGCTTGATTTGTGATGTAACATGTAGTCTGTCTTTGAGAACATTCCATGTGCTGATGAGAAGAATGTATATTCTGTGGTTGTTGGATGAAATGTTCTGTAGCTATCTGCCAAGTCAAATAGGTCTAAAGTATGGCTTAAATCCTGTGCTTCTGTGTTGATTTGTTGCCTAGATGATCTGTCTAATGTTGAGAGAGGGGTGTTTAGGTCTCCAGCTGTTATTGTACTTGGATATATCTCTTTCCTTAGGTCTAATAGTGTTTGTTTTATATATCTGGGTGTCTGACAGTGAGTGCATACATATTTATGATTGTTATGTCTTCTTGCTGGGTAGATATCTTTATCATTATGTAGTGGCCTTCTTCGTTATCTTTTACAGTTTTTGTTTTAAAATTTATTTTATCTGATATAAGAAAACATAATCCTGCTCATTTTTGATTTCCATTTTCATGGTATATCATTTTCCATCCATTTGTCCTTAGTTTGTGTGTGTCATTACAACTGAGGTGAGTCTTTTGTAGATAGTATGTGGTTGTGTCTAGTTTTTTAATCCAATCAGCCAGTCTGTGACTTTTGAGTGGGGAATTTAATCCATTTACATTTAGGGTTGTTACTGAAAGGTGTTGTCTTACTTCTGTCATTTTATCAATTTTCATTTGGATGTTTTAAATATCTTCTGTTTCTTTTTTTTCCCTTTTATTGTTTGTCTTCAGTGTTTGTTGTTTTTTGGAGGTGGTAAAATACAGTTTCTTTCTGATTCTCATTTGTATTTTTGTTCTATGGTGGGTTTTGTTCTTTCTTGTATATTTGTGGTAGTGATTTTCATTATTTGGACTGCAGATTCAGGACTCTCTTGAGGATTTCCTTTAGGTCTGGTCATGTGGTGGTGAACTCTTGTAAGTTTTGTATGTCTGGGAAATACACTATTTCTCCCTCATTTATGATGGATGGTTTTGTCTGCTATAGTATTCTTGGCTGAAAGTTTTTTCTTTTAGTATGTTGAATATATCACCCCATTGTCCTCTGGCCTGTAGAGTTTCTGTTGATAATTTGCTGTTAGTCTGATGCAGACTCCCTCTTTGGGGACTTGATAATTTTCTCTTGTTGTTTTTAGGATTCTCTCTTTGTCTTTGAGTTTTACAAGTTTGACTGTAATTTGCCTCAGGGAGGACCTTTATGGAATGAATCTGTTTAGGCATTTTTGAGCCTTCTGAATTGGAAGGTCCATGTCTCTCTCTAGACCTGGGAAGTTTTCTACTGTTATTTCATTGAATATGTTCTCAATGCCTTTTCCTTTTTCCTCCCCTTCAGGAATACCTATGATTCGGGTATTTGTGCACTTAAGATTGTCTGTTATCTCTCTTAAATTTTCTTCATTTTGTAAAATTCTTTTTTCTTTTTTTTTCCACCTGAGTTGTTTTGAACAGACTGTCTTCAAGATCAGAAATTGTTTCTTCTGCTTTCTCTAGCTTGCTGCTTAAGTGCTCAGTTGTGTTTTTTATTTTGTTGAATGACTCCTTTGGTTCTGTGGGTTTTGCTACATTTTTAAAAAATATTAATCTCCCTGTAAATTTCCTCCTTCCTGTCCTGGATAAGTTCACTGTGTTGTCTAGCTGCATCTTCTTGTATCTCATTGAGTTTCCTTAAGATTTTTACTTGGAATTCCTTTTCAGTCATTTCTAGGGTTTCCTGTTCTTTAAGGTCTGTTTCTTGAGGGTTATTGTATTCCATTGGTGGACTCATATTTTCTATTTTTTGTCATTTTTTTTTAAAATTTTTTATTTTGTCAATATACAATGTATATGATTATTATGGCCCACCACCGACACTTCCCGCCCT
>NW_007738813.1:36965-39889 GCF_000696425.1 Galeopterus variegatus
ACAGCACTCAGGATCGTGCTGTGTCCCGACACGGGTGCTCCATACCCGCCGCCATTTTCCCTCTCCCCTATTTTTTGTCATTTTAAAAAAAAAATATTTCTAGTGTCTCTGCATTGATGTCTGGTTATGCAGTTGAGCAGTTCCTTCTTCTATTGCTCTCCTTCCCTGGATTCCACCTGTGACCCTCCTCATGTCAATGCAGTCAAGTGGTCAGCCATCCACCTGCACAATTTTAGTGGCTACTGTGTCTGTTGCTGTGGTAGCAGGCACTTTGCAGTTGTGGTGGTTGTGGTGATAGCTTTGTTGGGCTGCCCATGTGGCAGTAGTGGCTCCAGCAGTCACAGGCTGCTCACGTGATGTTGGCGGCTTCCTGGTGGCACTGTGGTGGCAGCAACTGCAGCAGTGGCAGCAACAGCAGCCACCCACTTTGCTGCAGTGCCCACAGTGTTAGCCCATGCAGTGACAGTATCCATATTGGCAGCAGGGTTATCTCAGGGTTGGTAGCAGCAGTGTCAGTGGCTGCAACTGCCTCCCTCATGTCTGCTGTGTCTGCAATGACAGTGGGGTTACCTTATATGGTTGGCAGCTCTGCTGGCAGCTGCACCTGCCTCTCTCATATCTGCAGTATCCTTTGTGGTGTCCACAGTGGCAGTGGGGTTACCTCGTGGTGGCAGCAGTGGTGCTGGCAGCTGCAACTGCTTCTGTCATGTTTGTAGTATCCACAGTGGCAGTGGGGTTACCTCATTCAGGTAGACATGGCATCAGCAGCTGCAATAGCCTCCCTTTTGTCTTCAGCATCCTTTGCAGTGTTCTTGGCAGCAGCAGAGTTATCTCATGCAGGCAAAAAGCAGCACCACCTGTGGCTGTAACTGCCTCCCTCATGTGTACAGTGTCTTTGGCAGCTGCACCGATGGCTGCAACTACCTCCCCCGTATCTGCTTCTTTTGTTTTTAAAAACTTTTGTTTTACTTTAGCTCCCTGAATATGCACATAGTTTACTATGACATGTATATTCCCACTGCAGTGCCCTAACCCAAATAAACTCTGTATATTTGACCTCAGTTTCATTTTTAGGCCAACATAACCACATTAATGGGTGTGATGTGTTATCTCATTATGGTTTTGATTTGCTTATCACTAATGCCTAACAATGTAACATATTTTTGCATGTTTCCTTCTGATGAATTTGGTATTTTATCTTTATGGACTGGTCATCTTTACCTCTGGTAAGGATTTTGCTATTTGGCCTATAGCTAAAAGATCTTTCCTTGGTTCATATTTGCATGCTATATCTTTCTTTATTCTTTAGTTTCCAGTCTTTTTCTATTCCTGTATTTTACACATGGATCTATTTAGGTGTAGATTTTTTATCTGACAGTCTTTGTCTTTTATTTATAGGAATATATTTCATTAATATTCAATGAAACAACAGATATATATGGGCTTACGTCTACTTTTTGTGTTTTATCTTTATTCCACCATTTCTATGATTGTTTTCAATGCCATTTTGCTGCTGTTATGGACTAAATGTGTCCACCCAAAATTCTTTTGTTAAAGGCATAAACCCAAATATGCTGTTATTGGGAGGTGGGGTGTTTAGGAGGTAATTACATTTAGATAAGATCATGCAAGCAGAGTCCCCATGATGGATTAGTGCCTTTATAATAAGAGAAAGAAACACCAGACTTCTCTTTCCTGCCACATGGGAATACAGTGAGTAGGCAGCCATCTGCAAGCTAAGAACCAAATCTGCAAAGTTCGTGGTCTTTGACTTCTCAGTCTCCAGTGAAAAATAAATGTCTGTTGTTTCAGCCACCCAATCTATAGTGTGTTGGTGTAGTAGTTCAAGTTAAGGCAACTTCCTTTGGATTGGTTGAATAACTTTATCATTTCATGTTTTCTGTATGTACTGCTTTTTTCTTCCTGCTATAAGAAATGGTCACAAATTTAGTGGCCTAAAACAATACAAATTTATTCTCTTACATTTGTGAAAGTCAGAAGTCTCAAATCAGTTTCACTGGGTTAAAGTCAAAGTGTTGGCAAAACTGATTCTTTCTGGATGTGCTGAGGAGAGAATCTGGTTTCTTGACTTTTTCAGTTTCTAGTGGCTACCTGTATTCCTTACTTTTAGCCTGTACTTCATCTTCAAATGTCATCATTCCAACATCTGCATATATCATCAGATAATGCTCTCTTCTTCTGTAGTCAAATCTCCCAATGTCTCCCTCTTATAAGGCAATTATAATTACATTTAGGGCCCACCTGCATAATCCAGAATAATGTCCCCATCTCAAGGTTCATAACTTAATCAATCAACATAGTCTCTCTTGCCATATAAAGTGATATTCACAGGTTCCAGGGATTAGGTTGTGGATATCTTTGGGAGCGATTATTCAGCACCATACTAGCATAATATTTATACAATCTGTTCCAATTCTCCATTGGTCACCCTAAAAATTGCAACATGTGTTCTTCACGTATAAAATCTAAAGGTAATCAAAACCTTTACTCGCCTTTTGGACAACATAGAATCTTAGAATACTTTATTTTTCTCCTCCCAACTTGTATATTATATTTGTGCATTAAATTGAATTATTTTATTCTGCATTATATTGTAATTATTTTATATAATCAATTTTCTTAGATTTACCACTTATTTTTCTCTTTCTTGTACCTCAGATGTTTCATCTGAGATCATATGCCAAAGAACTTCCTTTTTCGAGTGTCATATGGTGCCAAACTTTCTAGATATACTTATCTGTTTGCTTATTTGAAAGTGTTTTTAATTCTCTGTCACTTTGATTTTTTTGTTGAGTATAGAATTCCAGGTTGCAAATATAGTCATTCAACATGCTGAAGACATAAGTACACTGTCTTCTGGCTTCCAATGTGGCTGTTTGTAACTCAGCTGTTAGTCTAATCAA
>NW_007738813.1:40404-40917 GCF_000696425.1 Galeopterus variegatus
AAGTACACTGTCTTCTGGCTTCCAATGTGGCTGTTTGTAACTCAGCTGTTAGTCTAATCAATCAATACTTCTCGAGGGTAATCTATCTCCCTCTTCCTTCGAGATGCTGTTAATATATTTTCTTTATCTTCAATGTTTCAATTTCTCTATTTTGTGTATATGAATGAATTTCTGCATATCTTTTGTACTCCTTGGGCTTAATGAATCTGAGATATTGCCAATGTTCCATTCTATCCATATTTTCATTATGTAATTGGGAATAGACAAGCACTTGATCTCTGTTTCCTCTTTTCCATGTCTCTTACTCACTCTTTTATGTTATCCAATACTTCTTTAATGTGTGTGTTGCCTTGTGGATAATGTTTTAAAACTATTTCCATTTCTATTACTAGTCGTGTCTAATATATTATTAATCCTGTACATTGAATTTTTACTTTGAGTTATTGTAAATTTCAATTCTAGATATTTCATTCAATTTATTTTTTGCTAAAGTTATTATAAAGATTATTTTCT
>NW_007738814.1:0-246 GCF_000696425.1 Galeopterus variegatus
GAGAAGATTCAAATAACAAAAATTAGAAATGAAAAAGGTGATATTACAACTGACCCAACAGCTATACGCCAACAAATTCGAAAATCTGGAGGAAATGGATAAAATTCTGGACTCACACAAGCTTCCAAAACTAAACCAAGAAGATATAGAAAACCTGGACAGGCCAATAACAATAAAGGAGATTAAAGATGTTATCAGAAACCTCCCAACAAAGAAAAGCCCAGGACCAGATGGATTCACAGCAGA
>NW_007738814.1:1716-14275 GCF_000696425.1 Galeopterus variegatus
TTTTGGTGATGGGACACAATAAATAACTACATTGTATATTGACAAAATAAAAATAAATAAAAAGAATACTGTATGGAAAAAAAACAATGATTTTGAAAGTTCATACTTATCCTTTTTAATGTTAATTAATTACTGAAACTCCTGACTGAAGCTGACTAAATCCATAGTAGATTTTCTGTAGGAGTCAGCAGTGTAGCATGGCTCAGCATAACCCAAAGCTCAGGGTGAGCAGCAGGCAGCCTCTCACTCTGCAGGTTCACTGTCAGGCTTCAGAGCCAGGAAGTATACAGAGCAAAAGAAGATAGAAACCCATGGCTGGTGGTCATTTCCGTGCCTGCTCACAGCACAAGTTATTGTGGCCTTTGCAAGACAGGAAGGCTCTTGTGTTGATTCTGGTGGTGACACACAATGAGCACATTTAAAATATTTATTACTAATATAATTGAGAACTTTATGGAGAACAGCATAAGACTCCCAGGCAGACCTAAAGTGAATTTAGAGAACTAGGAAAGAGACTGGATTGGGATTTTGGTTTTGTGTGTGGACTGGACCATGTTGAGGGATTCTACATGTGGGCAGGGGTTTGTATGATTAGTATATCCCACCAGGATCAAAGCAGTGAAGACCCAGGACCTCTTGTCAGCTTGTCCTGATGGGGACCAATGCAGAAGAGGGAGGCGTGGACTCAATGGCTGTCAGTAGTTGCAAGTAAAAATATGGCATCAGAGTCCTTAGTACACAGAGCAATTACAGTGAAGAGGGAAAAAGAACAAGAACTGAATGAGGGTGGATTACAACCTAGGATCTCTAGAAAATGGGATGGAAAATGTTTATAAGCAGATGCAACCTAAAATAGAAAATAGATATGATTCTAGAATATCTCTGAGAATCCTCAGTTTGAGGTTTTTTATTGAAGTAACCTTCCCATTGTGCAAAATTCTAAACTGTTGCTTTGGTGGTAAACTGTGAACCCAAGGACTGTCACTACTGCATCTGTTGTTAACATTGCAAAATAAGGTCCTTTCAACAAGGTTTGAAAGCTGTTTGTCTCTGATGTCTCTTCCAAAAGTCAGAATTTCTAGGTTGATGATTATAAAGAGGCTATTTAAGGAGATGTGGGGTAAGGCAACATTAGTGTGGTGTTAGAGTAATTGGTATAATGCATGAATCCCTTACAATGTTCTGCCACATCTGCATTCAGTAAGGTGAAGGCTATCATTTCAGGTAAAATCACAAAATGTATGAAACTTCCAGTTACTGAGTCATAAGGTGATAACTGATTTGTCCTAGAGGAAGAGGACCATACTGTTATAAATGCTGTAGGGAATTCCTTTGGTAGAAATAACACACAGATTTCTGGAAGTTTTGCAAATTTTATTTTAAGGATGCTATTTTTTAAAAAAACATTTGCAGGGGCCGGCCCAGTGGCGCACTGCTATAGTGCGCCGCTTGGGAAGCACGGTGGCGCTCCCGCCGAGGGTTCGGATCCCACATGCAGACCGGCCGCTCACTGCTGAGCGAGGGGCGGGAGCAATACCGAGGGTTGCAATCCCGTGGCCGGTCCCGGTCCGGTACGGGCGCGACACTGAGGGTTGCGATCCTCTGCCACATCTGCAATCAGTAAGGTGAAGGCTATCATTTCAGGTAAAATCACTAAATGTATGAAACTTCCAGTTACCGAGTCATAAGGTGATAACTGATTTGTCCTGGAGGGAGAGGACCATACTGATATAAATGCTGGAAGTTTTGCAAATTTTATTTTAAGGGTGCTATTTTTTTAAAAAAAACATTTGCAGAAGATTTTGTATGGTAAGAGCACTATAAGATTTGAGTAATGATAATACCTTACAGAGTTGATTTATGATTCCAGTATGGTGTGCACCACAATAATTTGATAGGAAAATTTGTATACCCAAGGTTGTAAAATAAACATTAAGCATCACTTTTTACTGGCTGAAGTGTATTACTTTGCAAGACACACAGTGAGGGGATGTCAGTGTGAGCCCAGTGACAAACCACCCTATAGGGATTCACAGGAACTCCAGGGGATCAGCTGGACACACTGAGCACCAGGAGCCCAGGAGCAGGCGCACAAGGAGGTTAGGGCTGGTTTCCTGTTAGGGCCTGTGGCTTCTGCTGCATCTAAAAGATGCTCAGAAAATTATTCAAGATTTATGATTCTGTGACTACCACTGGCATCTCTGAATTAGAAACAAAAAAAACTATATTATTTCAGGACATGTTCTCACCCACACAAAAGGTAGAATGTCACTCATGAAGGCAAAAATGACTTGTTGTGGTCACCAGGATCAGAAAACTGAGGAAGCTCAGAGGAACCTGGTGAGTTTTTCCGATCAGGCTCAGGGCAGAGACCTCAGTGGGATTCTCTAATTAGAACAGCATTTGGGATTCAGGTTAGAACCAAGAGGGAGTCTATGCCAGGGTCAGAGTCCTATAAAACCAAACAGATTTCAAATATGTCTCTTCTTCTCATGTAAAACTGTGAACATCTGACAACTGTGAACATCTGGTCCAGTTGTCCTTTTACCTCCTAATCCATTTTCTCACTCCACAGTCTTTACTCTCTAATCTCCCTTTTATTTTTCTTACC
Source organism: Galeopterus variegatus (assembly GCF_000696425.1). Lineage (NCBI taxonomy): Eukaryota > Metazoa > Chordata > Mammalia > Dermoptera > Cynocephalidae > Galeopterus > Galeopterus variegatus. Next base: position 4,328 of record NW_007738814.1, read on the forward strand.
CCTAAAAATGAATAATGTGGTCTCTGTTTCCTAAATCCCAGATCTCTGGCCCTTTACCTGAAGCTCAAGTGTGGCTCAGGCTGTGGCTCCTAAAGGCCTGTGAGTAAGTCTGAAGGCACTTTCTTGTTCACCATTGCCTGAGACCCTCCCCTGTTCTGTGTGTGTGAAATTGCTGGAGAAATGCATGTGGATATTAGTCACAAAGGGAATAGTAGTGGCTTTGTAAAAATGAGACATGAATATAGAATTGATATCATTCTGCACAAACTATCACACAGATAGTGTTTCAGCCAGTGGCTTTGGGGGGAGCTGCTCATGGCCACCCTGGTGTACTGTGAGCTCCTACGGATTGCATCCAGGTGTTTGTGAACCATGTCCTTGTGGCTTCGGTATAATGAAAATAGGCTGAATCCTACCAAACCTTTAAAGAAGAACGTAAATAAAAAATGTTTTTTACACTATTCCAAAAATCTGAAACAGGTAATTCAACCAAACTCATTCTGTGAGACCAGCATGACCCTCATACAAAAACCAGAGAAAGATATGAAAAAAGGAGAAAACTTCAGGCCAATATCCTTGATGAACATAAATATGACAATCCTCAACAAAATATTAGCAAACAGAAGACAGAAGCACATGAAAGATTATACATCATGATAAAGTAGGATACATCCCAGAGTTGCAAGGATGGTGCAACATAAGCAAATCAAAAAATGTGATACACCACATCAACAAAATCAAGGGAAAAAAGATATGATCTCAATAGATACAGAAAAGCATCCAATAAATTTCAACTTCCCTTCATGATAAAGACTCTCAACTAATTGGTCCAGAATGTAAGTATCTCAACACACTAATAGCTCATATTCAAAAAACTCACCACCAATATCATCTTGAAAGGGGAAAACCTGAAAGTTTCTTCTTCAAGAATAAAACCAAGACAAGAATGTCCACTCTCACCGCTCCTATTTAATATAGTAAAGAAAATACTATCCAGAGCAATCAGATAAGAGAACAAAATAAAGAGAATCAAAATTGGTAAAGAAAAAGTCAAATTGTCCCTGTTTGCAAATGGCATGGCTATATAGGAAACCCTAAAGACTCTATCAAAACACTTACAACAGATAAATGAATTCAGTAAGATTGCAGGATATGAAATCAATGTACAAAAAATTGGTAGCATTTTTATACTGCAATAACAAACTATCAGAAGAAGAATTCAAGAATGTCTATTCATAATAGCTACCTAATAAAATACCTAGGAATTAATTTTAAAAAGGAGGTAAAAGATCTCTACAATGAGAACTACAAATCACTACTGAAAGAAATTAAAGAGGACACAAAAAGATGGAAATTCATTCCATGTTCATGGAATGGAAGAATTAAAGTTGTGAAAATGTCCACGCTACCAAAAGTGCTCGACAGATTCAATATAATCCCCATCAAAATGTGAATGACATTCTTCACAGTAATTTAAAAAATAATAATAATCCTAACATTCATATGGAATGACAAAAGACCACAAATAGCCAAAGTAGTCCTGAGCTAAATAAATCAATAAGTAAAGCCAGATGCATTACACTACCTGACTTTGAATTATACTACAAAGCTATAGTAACTAAAACAGCACAGTACTGGCATAAACACAGACCCATGGACCGAAGTGTAAGAATAGAAACCACAAAAATAAATCCACATACCTACAGTCAAATGACTTTTGGCAAAGGAACCAAGAACATACATTGGCAAAAGGATAGTCTCTTTAACAAATGGTGCTGGGAAAACTGGATATCCACATATGGAAGAAAGAAACTACTCCCACACTCTACATCATATACCAAAATCAACTCAAAATGCATTAAAGACTTAAATATAAGAACCAAAAGTGTCAAATAGCAAAATCAACTCAAAATGGATTAAAGTCTTAAATATGTGACCTGAAACTATAAAAAGCCCTAAAAGAAAATACAGAATAATCACTTCAGGAGGTTGTACTGGGCAAAGAATTTATAAATAAGACCTCAAAAAACAGGCAGGGCTGGGAAGAAGGGAACCCTCAGGACCCACTGAACTCAGGCTCCAGCCTCTGCAGTGGGTGCAGAAGTGGCCAGAGAGAGGTTTTCTCTCAGAGTGTGAATTATCATTTAACAAAAATAACAAAAGAAAACAAAATTTTTTAAAGACTGCTGATATTCATACGAATATTTTATTATATTAGGAGCATTTATCTAACACAATAATGTAAAGGGAGCCACATTTGGAGTTTTCCAGTGCTTCTAGATATCTTAATAGTAAGAGGCTTGGAGGACAGGGGTGGCTTCATTTACTCACATGGATCAGAATCTGAGGTGACACACTGATCCCGGTAATAAGACATTTCTATATCTGGGCTGGTTTATGTTACCTGGACTGCCTGTGTGACAGGAAAAGAGCAGGTCAGGGATTGTGGCAGCTGCGTGAGTCCAAGTGGACCTGAAAAACAAGTAGTAAAATGAGGAGCAATGGCAATAAACTGAAATTATGTAAATACTTTTATAAATCCTATTATATAGAGATAAAAATAAGACCAAAATTTATTCAAAACACAAATCCCAAGGCAAGATTTTGTAAAACTGTGAGTTTATGAAGATCCCCATTTGATTCTTATCATCAGTATAATCAGAAACACAGCACTGGGTAACTCATCACAAGGTTAGTCTGAGAACCAGGGGTCTTTCTGTCAAGCAGCTTGGAGCTCAGGACACCCAGGGAGGTGCTGGAGAAATCCTCAAGAGTGTCCAGGAGGCCTCTCCGCTATCAGTGTGTCCTGCTGGACAACCATGTGGAAAGTACAGTGGTCACTGTCTGAGTCACCAATGGGTGTTTGGTGTCTGGTAGGATCAAAATGGCGTCAATGAACCTGTTCAAACTTTTGGACACTTATGGAGCCATAAATGTTCCATGGGCTCTCCCTACTACTCCAATGTGGATTCACAATGTGGAGCACATTCCTCAAAGGGAGGGTTTCTGTCCGCACATAGTTCAGTGTTGTGGTGAGAGACGCATATTCTCTGACGGGCTTAGGCTTTGGACACTCAGCATTGCACTGTTGAATGATTCATGTATTTTCTATTTCATCCTTCTCAGGCTAGATCAGGTCTTGAGCTATGAAATGCTCTACCTCATTAATATGCAAATAAACTGAGGTCTACTGAGGTACATACAGATATGTCTGTGTTCTGAGAACATCACTCAGTGACCACCCATTTCCCTGCTGAGTCTGCTCAGAGCACAGCTTCTCATTATAGAATGGAGCTGGAGAACGCTTTTCTTCATGGCAGCAAAAAAGGTAAGGGACTTTTCAGTGCCAGGGCTGAGGAGAGGTTGGGGCCAGTTCAGAGAGATTTTATCCACTCTAGTCTCCACTCCACAGGTGCCCAATCCAAGGTCCAGCTGTTTCCATCTGGGGCTGAGATGAGGAAGCCTGGGGCCTCAGTGAAGGTCTCCTGCTTGGCTTCCAGATACAGCTTCACTGCTGTGCCATGCACTGGGTGTCACAGGCCCTGAGACAAACGCTTGCTGTGAAGAGTCAACCTGAATAATGGTGACATAAATTGTGCTCAGAAGTTTGAGGGCAAAGTCAACATGACCAGGGACATGCCCACGGGAACAGTCTCCATGGAGCTGAGATGTGTGAGATCCAAGGACCTGCTGTGCACTACGTTTTACGAGACAGTGTGACAACCCACACCCTCACTGTGACAAAAGCAGGGAGAAGACAGCTGTGCTGGTGCTGGGGAGATGATGGGGTGATTAGGTAGCACCCCTCCTTAACAGACGGATTGGAGCAATCATGGAAATAAAAATAGGAACATGTACACACTCTAAGTTGACGGGAACTTTTCATGGACTGTCACTGTGCCAGCAATACTCAGAGAGCAGGGAATGGCTCCCACTGACGAAGCTGATGCAGCATCCCATGAGGGAGCCTGTTGTGTAAACTTAAGTTTTCAAGTCAGTTGGATAAATGACTTGGAGCAGTACTGTTCAATCACATGGTAAGTCTAAGTTTAATTTCTCAGAAATGGTCAACATATCTCCCAACTGTATGTGCCATTTATTTCCAATAAATTCTACTTTTTAGAGAAGTTTTAGAATCACAACAAAATTAAGAAGAAGGTACAGATGTCCCTATATACTCCCCATCCTCACACAGTGACAACTCTTCAGCTATCAGCATCCCTCAGCATAGCAGTAATCTCGCCCACTCGACCTGATGGCAGGATGGAAGGTGACGCCTCCTGCCTCCTGGCTCTACACACAGGACATCGGGGCTACAGGTACAGCTAACAGGTGAGCTCCTTGCAGTGTGCTACAAGAAGAGTCAATAGGAGGCCAGGGCACAGAGCTCCCACCGTGCACAGGCCCCCTCTGATTGAACTTCCACCCTCACTTCTCCCCTAGAAGAAGAGATGTCACAGGCCCACATTAGCAGGTTGCAGCTGCTGGAGAGAGGGAACTGCCCTGTATGTCACCAGACACTGTGCCTTTAGGGAGGAGGAGGCCAGAAAGTGGACATGCCCCCAGTGCTGCCTACAGGAGCTTGGAGATCTGGAGGATCAAGACACTCAGTAAGAGTGTGGAGGCTGCCCATGGGTGAGTGCCCTCCCACCCCTGTGCCCTCTAGGTTCACAGACTCCTCAGGATACCCAGGTCATGACACATGGCCACATTGGGAGAACAAGGCACCAGCCACCTCCTGCTTCCTGGACCTCTGAGTAGTAGCTCCTGGGAATGGATGGCCAGAGAAGGGTTTCTTCCTCCTTTCAGGTGTAAGGAAACCATGCTCCGGGGCTCAGACCACTGGCCTCCACTGGCCATTGGCACCAGAATGATATCATTTCTTATTTCTCCCAAAGATGAGATTTTAGGAGTGACAAAAATGCTAGCAGATGAATTTGGAAATAAACCTAACATTAACTCACTAGGAAGCCAACCTTTCAGTCTTGGAGCCATTACATCTGTACAACAAAGACTCAATCCTTATAACGAAGTACCACGACACCACATTTGGCTTTGTCGTAGTTGATGTTAGTGGCCCACTTTTTGGCACACTCCAAGGAAGTCCTGCAAAAGTTGACTGCAGATCTACCAAAGAATCACAGCCGAGGAGACTGGTCAACCTTGAGTTTTGCCCATTGACAAAGAGAACAGCATCAGTCTGGCCCAGGCACCTAAGATGTAGCCCAGCGGCTTCCTCAGCTTGAGCATCATGAATCTTTTAACTAAAGACTCTGAAACAAATTTGTCCTAAGGCTGCCTGTGTACATATTTTGGGTTTTACCTAAATGTTTCTCTGTACATAGTAACCCTAACCTTACATGGTGTATAAAGTCATGGTATCCTAACCAGAGAGAAAACTCTTGTAACTAAGCAAGCAAGTCTCAGCCAATCACAGCAAGTGAAGCTCCAGCCAATCAGAGGATGAATTCCGCCAAAAATGACCATATAAGGAAATTCCAGCTGCAGAACACTTGGTGTTTCCGTATGGTATTTCTGTTTCCATGGCTACAAATATGATCTGCACGTGTGGCGAGGTGGAGCATTGTGAACCTTTTGGTCTAGAGTGCTGCCCAATTCTAGAATCAATTATCAAGTTCTCAAATAAACTTTATTTGTTTTTCCTCAAACAGGTGGTGGTTTTACTTTGGTTGACACCATTTAAGAGTGGAAAAGTGACATGACTGTGTTTGGAAAGCAGGAGAGACTGCTGTGCAGCTGTCTACTTGTGGGGACAGAGTGAACTTGGATGGTCTCATTTTAGCTGGACCAGCTGACTTTAAATCTGAACTAATTCAATTCATATGTTTGACCAGAGATTGCAATGAAAAGTTTTAAAATTAGTCGATATATCCTATGGTGATGGAAATGGATTCAACCTAGTTATTGAGTTACTTACTGAAGTCCTCCCCACTGTGAAATTCATTCCAGAGAAGAAATTAATAGGATGATACATTGATGAAACCAGCCAGGACATGGTCAAGTACAGTTTTGGCACTGAAGACACACTAAAGGCTTTAGAAATGGTGGATATCGAGATTCTAATGGTCTATGAAATCCTGGATGCAATGAGATACATTTCTTATTGCCAGGTCACAGAACAAATGAAACTTCTCTAAATCTAGAACAAGGAGAGGATAAATCTCATTTCACAGACAGAGACAGGACAAAAATGTGAGCTGATTAAGAACATTCCCTTTTGGAATGATGTGCTAACAAGTACAAAACATTCGCAGCTACACTGACAATTCACAAGAAGGTTCCCAGTTTGTGAAAGGTTTTGGTAAAATTGGAGGTTTCTTGTTGCAGCGAGTAGATTTCCAGTGAATGGTTCACCTAGGAGGAGACCATGAATTTTTATTTATTTATTTATTTTTACCTTGATGACTACGTGGCAGTCAACATGGGTTCTGCAGAACGTGTCAAGAAGCATCCCAGTGGTACAATCCAAACATATCACTGCTTTACAATGGAAACATTTCCAGAACTTGATGTGTGAGGATCGGATATCGAAAAGAAAACCAAAACAAAACCAGACCCAGCCCTACACTTTGGTTTATCATGATATCAGTGCAGCAGTCTACAACTAAGGTCCTAAAAGCCACTTTGGACTAATTTAAAAATCCCAATTTTTACTTTACTTGATGGGGAAATTGGTTGTTCTTGCATTTTATAGAAAAAATGATTATGCTTCTTATGCAGAGAGAAAAACATTTTGACAACAGTAAACCTTCAAAAATTAATAGAAATGAGATCAAAAAATAATGGCATTTGTTACAATACATGAGCTTTATTGACCCACCATTATCACTCTCAATCTGTAGTTTACATTTGAGATTACTCTAAGTGCTGTGCTTTATGTGGGTTTGGACAGAAGTATAATAATTTGCACCTACAATTATAGCATCAAAAGTTTGCAACACATTTGGGTAAATATAAAGAAAGACAACTGATGGCTCCTGGGATGGGCATTGGCTCAGACAGGTTGAGTCTGCAAAGATGAGCAACTGTGGGGAGTCCAGGGCTTCTGGGCTGGCTGTTGGTTTTCTCTGCAGAGCAGGACACTGGGAACCACAGTGGCTCCCATCATGTCTCTATTACTGACAGTCCCAGTCCCTCTGCCTTGTTCCTACCATCTCCAGATGTGCCAGGTATGTGGGTCTCCATAGACATTCAGGTGGGGGAAACAAAAGTGTTTTTCCCTCAATGTGTTGCTATTTTCATTTATGAACAGCTTCTCAGTTGTTCTTGAACACAAAGGGAGAGGTCTACGCTTCCATCTCACTGGCGTCACCATCTTTTCAAAGATTAGATTAGATAGAACCTAGGCTAGGACTGCTTTGGGCACAAGAGCCTACTAAAGCATTATTTTTTCTTTTATATTATTTATTTTTGTACCTACCTGAAACTTATAATAGCCGACTCTCTGGTAAGTGCGAGTGCATGTAAAAGTACATTTTAAAACTAATTTTACATTTTTGATGAAGTCTCTAACAGAGGTGAGAAACATTCTTTGTTTGCAAAGTATGCATCTATCATTTACTACTCCAAAAGCATACTTATGTGTGTGTGTGTATAGACATGGATGCTCTTGTGTTTAGAATGTTGACAAGTTCAGTAGATGTAAGCATTAGTGTACCACCGCCACAGTTTGGAAACACAAAACAAACAGCTTTTTATCAATTAAAAGAGTTGAAGCATTTTTTCCAGTAATTATTTTAAAACATGGAGAAAATAGGCAGACGATAAATAAAATATATTCAACTCCCATGAAAGAAACAAAACTGAAGGAAATCTACATAAAGATGTACACAGGGTATTTGAGTCTTGTTTCTGTCCATGCTCCACCTTTAGAGATTCCCCAGGATTTTGCTGCTGGATGGTCACGTGTGACCAAGAAGCAGCCTCTGCTGTCTTTTTAATGTGCTGATTTAAGAGAGTAGCCAATCTGTCTATATTATGTACCGTTGTTTAATAGAGAAATTTAACTCATGTTAATTTGAAATCATCTGCAGTCACAAAGCAGCTTTCTAAAGAAAACAGATCACCTGAATGAAGTAGACTATTTGAATATATTGACAAAATAAAATAAAACTTAGATAAATAAATAAATACATAAAAGATTACCCCAAAATTTGGTGGCTTAAAACAGTAAAAGAAAAAAAGAAAAGAAAAGAAAGAAAAAAGAATTTTTTTCCAATCTTTTTTACTTAAAATCCCAGATAAGACATTGATATTTTGTAATAATTTATTTGACTCTCTCAGGATATTTATCTTCTGAGGGTTAAGACAGGATTATAACCTAGGGTAAGGTTGTGTTTTGGACATAATTATCCAATATAGCAGTTTTATTAGTTTTATTAGCTTTTATATCATCAATTTTTGTGTGTTCATTTTGACCTTTGTATTAGCAAAGTATCAGGGATGTAGGAGTGACTCAAAAAGTTCCTTAACTTAAGGGGACAGGAAGGGAGGAAAAGGAGGAATCGGTAAAGGGACAAAAAAATCAACTATATTGTATATGGATAAATTAAAATAATTCCAAAAATAAAGTAAAAAAATAAAAAAGTTTCTTAACTTGTCTAAAAACTTCCGTGAGTTTTCTAGAAGATGTAAGAAACTACTTTGTTTACAAATTATCCAAATGTCCCAAACTTGTGCACTACTGCAAAATCATGTCTGCTTTTTCCTGTTTTTTGTTTTTTGTTTTTTTTCCTGGCTAATTGATAAGCTCTAATAAGTGCAATAGTTTCTGTCACCCAAGGTTATTTTACATCAGGCAGAGACTGTCTCCTAAAGAAAAGCTAACGCTGTAATAGCAATTCATGGTTAATGAGATATGATTTTATCATAAAAGTATGATTCATGAGCAAATAATATTAGCTCAAATTCCTCAGTTGGAGTCTCTAATAAGTCTCAGAGATGTACAGATTTTTCCTAAAAAAGATTCATTCATGTCTTCTGCCTGGGATACTAGTAGCACAACTGATTTGGGCCTCACCTTGAACTCAGGTTGTTTTGCTTATCAGTTCTATTTTATCTTATGCTTCTGGATTATTATGTGTAATCCTTTCCACAGGATGTAAAAAGAGGCAAACTGAGCTGACTGAGCAGCAGTGCAAGTCACGAACTACTGAAGCCAGCAGCGCAGATGCGAGTAGCTCAGGGCTTGTCTATATCAATGGTTCATGATCCAGGAAGTTTCCCCAATTTTACATGGCGTGGTCCACGCCATGGCGGGGTCTTGAAAAGAATAGCTGGGGCTGCCCTTTCCGAGCTGGCAAGGCCCCGGAGGGAGAGCTGCTGGCAGGGCCACAGCTACCAGCACTTGCTTTCACTGTAAAGATCTCTGCCTTGGCACAGTGGTGCTACTTTCACTTTCTCTTTTGATGTTTTGGTCAGCGTGGCAGTTTCCTGAGTTTCCAAAAGATGTAAAAAATGACACACAAACAGTTGTTGTCATAAAATTAGATTATCGCACAAAAGATCCAGGAAGATTGAACAATTCTAAATTGTCCCTTTTGAGTCAGTTTATTACACCAATGGATGTTTTAAAAACACCTTATGAATAGCCATGAGCAATTGTTTTTACCAAAGAACTTAATAAACAAGAGAAATCTCCATCCTCTTCCCTCCATCTGGGTAAATGGTTATATGGATTATAAAATGGGAAAAGAAAATATTTGGTACCCTCCTAGGGGACGTCCTAAACATAACTTAAGATGGCAAACATCATTTACAGGGGATTATATTAATGGTAAGAGAATGGTTGGAATTAATGGAAAAAGATACTATAAAAAGAATTAAGTTTATGAGAAAAAATGTGTAGTAACCCTGTTACTCATTGATGTCTTAAGTTAAATAAAAACATCTTAGTAAGATATTGGGACAAAAACATATGATGCACAA
>NW_007738814.1:15275-40909 GCF_000696425.1 Galeopterus variegatus
GTTTATGTAGTTAAAATGCCCACATTAACACCCCCCCCCCATGTTGTATAACAAATAAAAATGCTGTTTCCAGTCTGAAGGCTGCTTCAGCTGCTTTAGCTGCTCTGGCTGCTACAGTGCTGACAGCCCGCAGGCTGAGAACATGCTTCAGAGGAACCGAGGTCTCTGCCTGTGTTTTTTATTTTTGCCACTTCTTCATCCCTCTTTCAAGGACCCCCAACTCGACTGGAGCTGGTCTCTGGCATTTACACACTGACGCACCCAGCATTGCAGCTTCATCACAGTTGACTTTCATCACGTGTGGACACAGACAGCATATGGAAGGTCATTCACAGATATGAAAATGATCTTCTAGAAGGAAGGAGATGACTCTTCTGATACTTATTACTAAAGAAGCAGGAAAGGCCCAGCAGACAACGTCTCCTGCTCCATGATTAGAGCTACATCATAATCTGTATTTAACATGCACAAATGATTATTTAAATTTTTACTAAGAATTTCCTGGTCATGATTGGGTTTCATCCACACAGATCTTTCTCAACTTATTGTGCAGTGCCATCTTGATAAGCCCATGGTAAGAAGTAAACCTAATAAGCTGAAAATGCATTCATTGCTCAGCTAAACCCAGTGTTATTAAAAATTAAGTCAACCATTGTAAGTCCAGATGCTCCTCACCTTATGATGAAGTTACATCCTGTTTACCCATTATGCAGTCAAAAAAATAGAGTCAAACCATCATAACACAAGAGCACTTTGTTTACCCACATTCAAAACCAGGCTTTCCAGAGTCTAAACAACAAAAACAAACTATGGATGTCATATGTTCAGCATCAGCAAACACAAAACAATTCAGTGTTACCCATAGACATGTCTGCTTCTTTAGTATTTCCCATGTTTCTACTTTTCACGGTGACTCCGCACAGATTTCCATCACCCTGCATGTCTGGCTCCACGTGCACTCATCTCACACTGTGTCTCGGTCAGCAGCACTCTGGCTCTTTACACAGGAGAACACTAGTTGTCAAATAAAACTTCCCCATCAACTGCACATGGGATCTACTGCTGTCGCTTAATTCTCCATCTCACTATGTAGACTGATTTATTTTGTCCTGTTTATTACTAACATTTTAAAACATCTAATTTAAATACTTACTCCTTTTCTTTTTGTTTCCATAACAAATTGTTTAGAGTCTTCCCATCAAAAATATAACATGGTCTAGTATCTGTTACATCTGTCACTAATAATATCTATAAATGTCATGAGCTCTTTTTTTCTAGGTGTCCTGTTTTTTTGGGGGGGGGGGAATCTGAGCACACAGTAGCAACCTACCCACAACCACCTACGTATATGCACACCTATTATATCTTCTTATTTGTGAATAAGAATTTGTATCAGTGTGAGCCCAGACACAGACCTCCCTGCAGGGAGACAAAAGGCAGCTGTGCTGAGGGGGCCCTCAGGACACATTCTAATCGTAGCCACACCAGGAGCAGGTGCAGAGAGGAGCTGAGAAGAGATGTTCTGTTGGGATCAGGGACTTTGTCACTTCTTCTAGCTCTCAGTGACCCCAGGGACACTTTATGCTTTTTGTTTGTTTTTTTTTTATTTCTATAATGACTCACATTTCCACTGAAGGTAAAGAAGGAAAAAAACAACATTGTTTCCAGATGAGATGTTTGCAGTCACTAGGGATATTTACCACTTTCTCATATGACATTTCTTTCTTTCTTTCTTTCTTTTTCTTTTTTTTGAAAAGAGATCATCCTGAGGATTTTCAAACTCCTCATGACTAGGAAGAATTTCCCACAAAGAGAAACACAATGCAGTCCATGCTCCCTCGGTCCGGGGTTGAAGCCTCTGTCTCAGGTAGGCACAGGTCTGCCCCGTGTGCCATCCACCGGGACCTCTGTCCCACGGGCATCCTGTTCTTCCTGTGGAAATTCCACCTCTTGCTCCTCATCCACGCAGGTGGACATGGATGTTCAGGGTTTGCCTCACTGCCTATCGATCCCTTGGACCTCTGGATGGAGGACCAGCCAAACCCAAGGTGCAGCTGTCAGATTTCCCTGTGAAGCATGAGGACAGGTGCAGAGAAGAAAACTCATCACAGCCCTGCTGGACCGTGTTCTGGGCAGGAGCTCTAATAGCAGCCCTGGATCAGTGTCCTAAGATGTGTCTCTCAGCTTCCACACAGGAATTCCATGGAGATAAAGAGAACCATCTGGATGGAGACCTGGTCCCTGCCTGCCCTCTGCTGTCCCTTAAGTATCACACAGCAACCCCAGCCCCCCAACATCACATTCTGTCTTCCACTGTCTAAATTCAAAATAATCTGTCTTAGGCGCTGAGGTCCATGGAGTCTAACCCCAGGTCAGTCTTCCCAGCTCTGAGCCAGGAGCAGGGTGGAGGCTCAGCAAAGCCTGACCATCAGAGCACAAACCCACCTCACCTCCTAACATCTGTCTCATGTGTCCATCTGTCTGTGGACACCCCAGGGCAAGTTACACTCAGGGCACCTGGAGCTGCCTCAGATGCCCTGATGAGCCCTTGGGTCACACACACATGATGCCAGGCCATGCAGGCACCACTGCAGGGCAGGATGGGTCATGTGGGAACACAGCCATCTGCTGACCCCTGGGCTCCTCTCACAACCCACACGTCTTATGGTAGAGAATGTCTAGATGGTCCTGCCAGGGGTCGAGCTCTGGCATGGACACACTCCTGTGTGGCTGAGGTCACAGAGTGACCAGCAAGTGGGCTGGGTGTCCTGGGCACCAACGAGTCTCCAATGTCCCCAGTGAACAGAGCCCAAATATTCAGGTAAAATAAAAGTTATTAATGGAGATTCCTATATTAGGAAAAAGGGAGCAATCACAGCTGAAATCATATATGGGAAAATAACAAGTAACAATTAGCAGAAATGATGCAAGTGTTCTCATTATAAATTTGAAGACAGACAGAGAAATAATTGAAAAGAGTATTGAGTGTAGCACACACGTCTAGAAACAATGATTTCTGCCATTTCTTTATACTTTTGTCCTCTGAAGTTATCATTTAACTTGGCTGTCCTCTTAATGCTCTAACTGCAAAAACTGCAATCATCAAATTGACAAGAGACACTCCTGTCTGTGTAACTAGTAAGAACCTTGCAATGGTTCAGTGTGTTCTCAGCGTGTGTCTTCCTGTTCGTCTCCTCCTCACAGAGTAAAACCCTGACCTGTGTGTGAGCTCCTCACAGCCCACAGTCCTTGGAGGATAAAAAGGATGTTGTGTGGGACACCAGGATCACACGGCCTGTGTGGCTCAGAGCGACCAGAAGGGTTTCTACCACCTCGACTGCCTCATACCTGGACACCTCCTGACTGGTTTTCTTAGCAGCTGGCACCGGACACACTTCTTGAGAAATCCCACCGCCACCCACGTGTCTCATGTTATTCATCACACACTGAACATGTGGAATGTCCTGCAGGCCTCCAGGTCTTGCAAGTTGCATCCTCCCCTTACCATGTTACAACGCATGGTCTACACACACAACTCTACGCACTGCTCCTAGTGCGACAATTGGCATCCAGAGATGTCAAATGCAATCGGTCCTGTCCTCATTCCTTGGGCTCCACAAACTCTGAAACTTTAGTCCTCACTGGCCACTCTGCCTTTCCAGAAATAATCTCTCAGTAATTAGTGTAATTACTTGTGCTACAATTTCCTCGATTAGTTAACAGTTTGAATTCTAAATGAAAGCCATTCCTCTCCTGGGTCAGAAGGTCAAGGAATAAGAGTTTTATGATTAATAATTTATCTGATTCTTCTCCACTATTCCTGGAATGCTGTGTGCATCTCAGCGCTTCCCTCAGCTCAGACGATGAAAGTGACCAGAGCTCCTCCCAGCAAGGCTGGCCCAGCCCCTCCCCTGAGTGCCTGTGGTCATGGTGATGGACATCCCACCCACCTGACCCCTGGCCCTCTTCCTGTGAGGACACCCGCCATCCATCCACAGGGAGATAAGTTCATCACTGCTGACAAAATCCACTCTTGAAAAGGAGCAATTTGTCCCAAGTATACCTTTTTCATACCCTAATGTGGGTTTGTTCTTGTTTCCACAGTGCTTCCGCCTAAACCTTGAGGAAAAGGAGCTACTCGTGACTGCCCCCACCTTAGATGAAAGGGATTCAGAAGGACAAGTTTCCTGTCGGGACTGTGGCTCCTGAGCATTTCACACTGTAGCTCGTTCACCACACTCAGCTGCAACAGACCCAGTGCACGTTTCTAGCTTCATCTTGTGCTAGTTGATGTGTCGTCCAGCAGCCTCTGCCCCAGATCACCTGATGTACTGACCTTGTTCTCCCTGAAAGTTCTTGTCTCTCTCCAGGTTACAGGTGTCTTGTTTGTCTTCAGTTATCTGAAATACTGAATAAAGTTTGCTAAATCTCACCATTTCCAGATTGTGTTTGAAGTTTTTGTTATGATAAGAAACACACAGGTACTCGGCTGCCCACCTCTCCATGCTGAGCAGCAGCTGTATTTGTAGGACCAAGAAACTAGAAAATATCCAAATATTAATCAGCAGCTTAATAGACAAACTGTTTTAAATTCATTAATTGGAATACTGCCCATCATTACAACCAATAAATACTTGATACACACAAGATGGTTAAATTCACAGGTATGTACCTCAGGTAGAATAAGCCAAGCAGATAAAGTACATACTATGTCATTCCATTTTTATGATTTCAAGAAAATTAAAACTAATATAAAGTAAAAAAAGAAATATCAGTAGTTGTCCGCTGGTAAAGTAGAAGAAGGGAAAAATAAAAAAAAGAGAAATTACAGAAGAATAAATATTGAGAGTAATTGATTTGTTCATTGTATTGATGACAATGCTGGCTAAGTCAATACTTATTAATTGCACACTTTTTGTGAAATTTGACAAATGTCAATTATACCTCATTAAAGTTATTGCACTTAAACAGATACTTGGGTAGGGAAGGAGTGATAGAAAGATAGATGAAAATGTGTGAAGTGACAGAGACTCTTAAAACTCATCTGAATGATTCTAGTTCTGTCCATGTTTTTAGGTAAATTATAGATTGCAGCAAATCACACATGCTCATGTTATAGAAAAAGGGTCCTGCAAACCTCTCTAGGAAGGTCCAAGGAGGTTGTTCAGGGGGACAGTATGGTCCAGTGTGAGGAGCACAGCCTGACACTGTGGATGGCACTGATAAGACACGTGGACACTGTACATGTCCCCTACACTTCTTGGTTTGTTCCTAATCTGTAAAATGGAAGGAACATTGGCACCCACACATGATTACTGTGCTTTTGTAAAAATGAATCGGGGTGTTGAGTGTTAAGAGTATATCACAGCACGATCACACCATTAAAAAAACACACTTCCTCAATCAGAACACTATTTGTGTACACTGTCTCCTGCCCTGGGAAGTGTCCCCTGTATAGGCGTCCAACCCCAGGTCTAGCTATATAGCAAGAGAACATGCAAATAGGGCCTCCCTCTGCTGATGAAAACCAGCCCAGCCCTGACCCTGCAGCTCTGGGAGACGAGCCTCAGCCCCAGATTCCCAGGAGCTCCCATTCGGTGATCAGGACTGAACACAGACGACCCACCATGGAGATTGGGATGAGCTGGGTTTTCCTTATTGCAATTTTAAAAGGTGATTTATGGAGAGCAAGAAACATTGAAAATGTGAGTGGATGTGTGTGAGAAAACCAGTGGATTTGAGTGTCATATTCTGACCAGGACGTCTCTGTGTTTTCAGGTGTCCAGTGTGAGGTGCAGCTGTTGGAGTCTGGGGGAGGCTTGGTCCAGCCTGGAGGGTCTCTGAGACTCTCCTGTGTGGGATCTGGATTCACCTTCAGTGACTACTACATGAACTGGGTCCGCCAGGCTCCAGGAAAGGGGCTGGAGTGGGTTGGTGTCATTAGAAACAAAGCTAATAGTTACAGCACAACATACGCTGAATCGGTGAAAGGCAGATTCACCATCTCAAGAGAAGATTCCAAAAGCACTGTCTATCTGCAAATGGACAGCCTGAAGTCCGAGGACACAGCCGTGTATTACTGTGTGAGAGACACAGTGAGGGGAAGTCAGTCTGTGCCCAGACACAAACCTCCATGCAAGGGCACGCGGGACCACCAGGGGGCACGCAGGACACACTGAGCAAGCGCCAGCCCTGGAGCAGCTGCAGGTGGAGGTTAAGTGCTGGTTTATGTTTGTGTTCTTGGGCTTCCTCTTCATCAAACAGTTTCCCAGAAATCCCCTCTAGATTCATGATTTTGGGTTTACCACTGGCATTTCTGAATTAAAGCTCTCATTGTAGCAGGAGGACATATTCTCACATGCACACTAGTCAGTGTGTCTCTTATAAAATCAGAATGACTATGCTGTGCTCACCAGAATCAGAGTCCTGAGGAAGCTCAGAGGACCTTGTGAGTATTTATCAGACAAGCTCAAGGCAGAGCCCTCAGTGGGGTTTTCCTTTAATGATACTCTTTGAAACTCAGACTGGAAGCAAGAAGAGGCTGGACCAGGTTCAGAGACCAGTGACATCCAGTGGATTTTACATCTGACCACCCTCCTTTGCAGGTGCACATCAGACTCAGCACTGATCAGGCTTTCTTGTGATTTTAGAGCCTCTCCACTTATAAGACACAGGATTCTGCACTTAAAAATCTCTTTTCAGTCTCTATGGTAAAATCCACTGTTGGTCTGTGGAAGCTAACAGCGTTCTCCTCAGACAGAACTGAAGTCTCTGGGGAGAAAAAGATTGAGGTCTAAAAGAAGATGACAAAGGGTACAAAAGCAATTTCTGGTGATGGGTATGTACCTAATATTAATCTGGCCCCCACATCATGGGCAGGAGGGGGCAATCAGCTTTGTATCTCATGAATATTCAAAATAAATGAATAAATAAATAATATGAGATTGTTGGGTCTTCTTCATTGCCTGGTGACAGCTCCCCAAAGGGAGTGTCTCAGTTGTCAGACAGGGGTCTGTGGGGACAGCTGTGAGTGTACATGACTGAAAGAGACGGATTCTCTCTATTCCCAAGTGACTTTCTTCAGGTGCAGGTTCAGGAGTTGGGCTCAACAGTGGTGAAGCCCTTGGAGAGACTCTCCCTTACTTGTGCTATTGCTGGATTCTTTATCACAACCAGTGGTTTCTGCTTTGAATTGATCCTCTGAGCCCTTGGGTAGGAGCTGTAGTGGATGAGCTACATTTGTCCTTATGAGAAATGACACTGCAGCCTGTCCATCAAGAATTGGGTCTTCCTCCCCAGAGATGTGTCTAAAAACCAGTTCTTCCTGCAGTCAGCTCCATAATGGCCGAGGACATGGCTGTGTGGTGCCGTGCAAGAGAAGCAGAGGTAGTGTGAGTCCAGATACAAATCCCCCTGCAGGAGAACAGGGGACCTCCACGGAGCACTGCGGACACACCCAGCAGGTGGACCTCAGGGCAGCTGCAGTGGAAGGCATGGAGGGTTTTCCCTCAGAAGCTGTGGTTTCCCACCAGGACCTGCCTCCCAAAAGCCTCCCAACACAGTCAACCCAAGTAAATTTCCTGACTTTCCACATCACTTTTTTTCCCCTTTGGGATCCAGGACTTCCTGACTTTACCTGTCTGTCCCAGGACAAGATGTACAAGGAAATTTCTTAGTAAGGTCTTTGATTGTAATACAGGTGACAACATAGTGTCAGTTGTCAAGTTTATATACATTTAGTGCATTGATGATTCTCCTGTTGACCCTCAAATCTTCTCTCCGTTCTCAGATGGATCTCCTCCTACTCTCATTCCAGTGAGTCCTCCCCTATCTTGGTTCATCAATGCCTTTCCTTTTGATTGATCTGACTAAGGTTGTATATGCTGACATTGGGTGGGGTCAAGTATTTACAGAGCTATGTTTTCACAGGACATTTGGTGATGCCTGAAGACAACTCACTGTCACAATTGGGGTGGTGGGTGTCCCAGTGGTATCTATGGTATAAAGACCATTGACGATGCCAATCATCCTGCAATGCTCAGGACAGCACCCACTGCAAGAAATTATTTAGTCCCAAACACCAACAGGGCTGATGTTGAAGAACACTGATACAATGTCCTAAAACTGCTAAGTTGTTAGGATGTGAGGTCGCTGTGTCATGATTCCTAAGAAATCACAGACATGGAAACACATCATCTGTGTATTTATAGTTGATCCAGTGAAAAAATTCTTTTTTTTTTATAAGTACTCTTAAATTACAATCCTAATTGTCATCCCATGTGCCCACAATGTGAGGGACATAACCATTGCCAGAAATTAATTTTGAACCCCTTGTCCTCCACACACTGGTACCCCAATCACCCTACACGTCCACCTTTCCCAACCTCTCTTTTTGTAGCCCTAGGAATGTTCTCACCCTCTGTAAGACCAAGGCACTACCATGGTCTGTCTTTCCTTCCTTCCTTCCTCTCTTAGCTCACACATATGAGTGAGCACACGAGGTATTTATCCCTCGGTGCTTTGCTTATTTCACTAAACATAAGTTTCATCAGGTTCATTAATTTTCTTGAAAATGGGACTATTTCATTCTTTTTATGGCAGTGTAATATACCATGGCATATATATACTACTGTTTCCTTATCCAATCATCCATCGATAGACATGTAGGTGGGTTCCATGCCTTGGCTACTGTAAATAGAGCTGCAGTGACCCTGGGAGTGCAGGTAACCCCTAGATATGGTGATTTCCATTACTCTGGGCATATACCCAGATGGGGGATTGCTGGATCATATGGTAGTTTTATCTGTAGTTGTTTAAAAAACCTCTATATTATTTTCCACAGTGTTTGTACTAATTGACAGTCCCACCAACAGTGCAGCAGGGTTCCCTTCTGTCCCCATCCTCGCCAGCATTTGTTATTCACCATCCTTTTGATTATAGCCAGTCTAACTGGGGTGAGGTGGCATCTCAATGTAATTTTAATTTGCATTTCCCAGATGACTAGTGATGTTGAGCATCTTTTTATATATCTGCTGGCCATGTGCATGTCTTCCTTTGAAAACTCTCTATTCACTTCCCTTGCCCATTTTTACGTGGGTTATTTGCTTTTTTCTGTATAATTGCTTGAGTTCTATGTATATTCTGGATATTAATCCCTTGTTGGATGCATACTGAGCAAAAATTTTCTTTCAACTTGTAGGTTGCCTTTTCATGCTCTTGATTCTTTCCTTTGCTGTTCAGAAACTTTTTAGTTTCATATTGTCCCATTTGTTTATTTTTTTTCTTCTGCTGCTTGTGCTTTCAGGCTCACGTTCATAAAGCCTGTGTCTTGACCTAACAGCTGAAGTGTGTCACTTATATTTTCCCTTAGTAACTTTACAGTTTCAGGTCTTATGCTTAAGTCTTTAATCCATTTTTGAGTTGGTGTTAGTGTATGGTGAGAGATGCATATCTATATAACACATTTTTCTTATCCAGTTGTCTGTCAATGGACAATTAGGTTGGACACAGCTCTAAACTAAGGTAAATACAAATGCGATAAACATGGGAGTGCGGGTGTCCCTTTAACATGATTATTTCCATTCCTTTCATCACCTGCCCTACAGTGAAGTTGCTGGATTTCACTGTACATCTGTCTGTAGTTGCTTGAGGAATCTCCATAACATGTTCCATCGTGCTTGCATGTGGTATCAGTCTTCATCAAACTGTAAATGGTGTAATATTATGCTTAAGTATACTTCTTTAAAGAACGTTGTACCATTTGTTTTAGTCCTTTCAGTGATCCGTGTTTTTAATGCTTCAGTTATGCAGGATGAATAGTTCTAGAGATCTGCTGCACAACAAAGCACCTGTAGGTCACAATACTGTGCTATAGTATCCCACAGAGTATTTACTGCTCTGAAATCCTCTGTCAACCACAGACCTTTCCACTTTCTCCACAGTTTTGGAATTTTTAGATTATCATATAGTTGGAATCATGCAGTTTATAATCTTTCATACAAGCTTTTTTCACTTAGTAAAATGAATCTATGTTTCCCAATGTATTTTCATGGCTTAATAACTTAGTCCTTTTTAGTGCTGAATTATAGTACATTGTCTGAATGTACAACATTATATTTAATCATCCACCTACTGAGGGGTATCTTGGTTGCTTCCAAGTTTTAGCAACTTGGTAGCTTTATAAATAATACTGCTATAAACATGCATGTGCAGGGTTTTGTGTGGAAATAAGTTTTCAGGTTCTTTGGGAAAACAACAAGTTGTGTGATGACTGGATTATACCTAATAGTATGTTTAGATTTGTAGGAAACTGCCAAAGTACTGTATCATTTTTTATTCCCACCAACAATGAACAAGAGTTTTTGTTGGTCCTCAACCTCCCCAGAATTTGGCAATTTTAAGTGTTCTGACTTCTGGCCATTCTAGTTGGTGCATAATGGTATCAAATTATTGCTTTAATTTCCATTTTTCCAACTACGTATGGTGTGAAGCATTTTTAAAATCCCTATTTACCATCTGTCTATATTTATTGGTCTGGTACCTAGAAAGGCTTATGACACAATTTTTAATCAGATGCATTGGAACTTTTTAAAAATTTTTTTGAGTTTCTAAGTATTATTTTTATATTTTGGATAACAGCCAATCTTCATTTATGTTTTTTTCAATATTTTCTACCATTACAAAAATTTTAAAAATTGTTTTGACAGTAACTTTTGTGACAAGATGTTTTAAATTTAAATAAAAAATATCTTATTATTTATTTCTTATTGATGAACTGTGCCTTCGGTATTGTATCTAAAATGTCCTCAAACATAAGGTCATCTAGATTTTCTTCTGTGCTTCCTTTATATAGTTTTGTGGTTTTGAACTTTACATTTAGGGCTGAGAACCACTACGATTTTATTTTATGAAGTATGTAATCTCTGTGTCTACATGCATTATTATTAAAATTTGGAAATGGATGCCACCTTGTTTCAATACCAGTTGTTTAAAAAACAATATTCTCTCTATTGTATTTTTTTCTGGTCTTTTTTCAAAGATCAGTTGTGAATTTTTATGTGTGTTTATTTCTTGCTCTGTTTCCTCTTTATTTTTTATTTTATTTGTTTATTTATTTATTTATTTGTCCTTTTTTGAGACCAGCCGCACCGCGCTCAGCCAGTGAGCACTGTGAGCCCACCGGCCATCCCTATGTAGGATCCGAACCCACGTTCAGCGCCGCACTCTCCCGAGTGCGCCATGGGCTCGGCCCTCTGTATCCTCCTTAATGATCTATTTGTCTGTTCTGTCACTGATGCCACACTATCTTGATAACTGTTACTTCACAGAAGGTCTTAAAGTCAGACGATGTTGGTCCTCCAGCAATGTTCTTTGATGTTGTCCTGGCACGGCCAGGCTGTCAGTAAGAATCTGGCGTTCACATATTGGGCATGAGGGGTAACAATCAGCTCTCTATCTCATGAACATTCATAATCAATAAAAAATTGTTTTGGCTACTTTGTGTCTTTTATCTCACTGTATAGACTTTAGAATCCATTACTCAAGATCCATGAAGTTAGTTTCTGGGATTTTGACTGTGATTGGGTTCAACCTATAGATCAGATTGAAAAGAACTGACATTTGGGGAACATCGAGTCTTCCCATTCATGTCATGAAATATCTCCCCATTTAATTTATTCTTTCATCAGACATTGTTTTCATTTTTTTCTTTTTTGGCCGATCTTGTCTGTATTTACTCAGATTTATAACTAAATATTTTATTTTTGGCTGCTAATGTAAATAATATTATGCTTTTCATTTTAAATTCTCCTTATTTGTTTCAGTCATATAGAAAAATGATGACTCTTGCTAAGGATTTTAATGTGTTCCTTAAAAACTCACATATTGTATTTTAAAAACCACTAATGTGATGTTATTTGAAAATGGGGATTTGGGGAGATAATGCATTCTTTTATTAAATAAAAATTATTTTTATGGACTTTCCTTTCAAAAGTTAATTGAAAGCTTGAGAATGTAAAATTGCAATTATATAATGTAAATATACTTGTAATTTTGTGTGTGAGTGTGTGTGTGTGTACTGCCACCTGAAATACAACTAAAACGAGACATGTGTAAATCTAAAACAAAAACAAAGAAAACAAAGAAACAAAAATTGCAGGATACATATGTGTGTGAAAACTAGAAAAATGTTTGATGAAATTAACTGAAACAAACCAAAATCAATGGAAATGGGAGCCATTTTCATAAGTTGGAAGACTCAGTATTATAAGATGACACATCCGAGTTTGGTCTGTAGATTTATTGAAGCATCTGCAAGAAAATACTCAGTAAGCATTTTGTAGAAATCAGCAAGCTAATTATAAAATTTTTAGGGATGTGTATAGAATGTAGAAATAACAAAATATTTTTGAAAGAAGATTAAAAGTAGAGAACTTATATAATCTCATTTCATGAAGAAAGCTACAGGAATCAAGATTTATGGAATACGTGAAAGTAAGACTTATTTAATAAATAAACAAAATTGAGATCACAGCATAGAAGAAAACAAAGAAAATCAATTCATTTTGGACAACATCTTTTGAAAGGAAAATTATATAAAAGTGGTATAATCTTTTATACAAGTGGCATTGTAACAATTGGTCATTCATATGCAAATCTACAATTTACCTTAGAACATCAGAATCTGCAAAAATGGGTCATTTTCTCCCATCCCTCATCACTTTAATATTTAGAAAATGCTGGATTATACAGCAGTATAGCTGTTGTATTCCTTTTAGATGTTCTCTCCATATGAATATGTTTTTATTTCTATTATAATTAGTTACAGCTCCTGGCAACATGCCTTGGGCTTCCAGAAGGAAAATATTTGCACAGAACCTTAGACACCCATATAAAACAGACAACATAAATAGTCTGAGATTGCCCAGCCAGCCTATGCTTTGTCGGTAGATACTCAGATCAAAGTAACATCATCAGTGCCCAAATTTAAAATAAATAAATAAATGAATAAGTAAAAGTTTGGAAATAATGTTCATAACTTTGTTGGTATTTTTACACCAAGAATAAAATCAAAATAGTGTATATATAAAATTATGATTATAGTACCTGTAAATTGCCACTGTATAGTTTTTTGTAATTTGAAAAAGAGTTTAGACACAATGGTAATGCATTTTGATATTTATTTGAAAGATACATGAGAAACAAAACAAAACACTGTGATCTACTCCCCAGTCAAGAATTTAGTCTTATGCTCAGAAAGGTGTGGCTGCTTTTTGACCTGTTTCTAATCTGCCTCATAAATCAAATACTCTCCCTCCCCAGATTTACAATCTAAGAGAGTTCAAGAGAAGAAATAACTTGAGAAGCCCCCAAATACTAGGGATGTCCTGAACTTAGTCCCTTCCCACTTATAAGAAAAGGGCTCCTCAGCATGCAAATTTTATTCCAACCTCTAGGGTAAAATAAACTCTTGGGCTGTGGAAGCTCGAACTTTGCCTTTAGAGAGAGCTAAGGACTCTTCAGAAGGCAATTGGTGGTTGAGGGAAAGATAAGATTGCTGTGTCTTCTCCTTTGCCAAGTGACAGCTCCCCAAGGTCATTGTCTCAGATGACAGGCACAAGTCTGCAGGATGGTTGTGACTGCACAAGAACTGAGAATATTGATTTCCTTGTCTCCAGGTATCCTGTCCCAGATGCAGCTGCAGAAGTCAAGCCTGGGACTGGTAAAGCCCACAACGACCCTCACCCTCTCCAGCACTGTCTCTGGATTCTCCTTCACAACCAGTGGTTGTTACTGGAGCAGGATCTGCCAGCCCCCTTGAAGGGGCTTGGGTTGATGGAACAAATGAGTTATGGTGGCAGCACAACATATAACACATCCCTCAAGAGCTGTATCTCCATCACATGAGACACCAAGCATCTGGGTTCCATGGCCAGAGAGGACATGGCTGTGTATTAGTCTGTGAGTGACACGGTGAGAGTAACTCAGTGTGAGCCCAGACACAGACTTTCCTGCAGGGGACAGGAGAGAGTGGGTCTGCAGGGGGTGCTCAGGGCTCACGCAGCACCTTGGCTCAGGACAGCAGCAGGTGCAGAGAGAGAAAGGGGAGGGGTTACCTGGTGAGATGAGGGATTTCCTCTTTTGTCCTAATGTTTACATACCTCACAGGGACACATCTGGCTTTGTTCCATGTGACTCTAATTGGTCACGTTTCACTGGAAACAAAGAATAAGGAAGTAACTCTCTGTAGGTGAGATGTGACTAATCTCCAGGATCCTTTTCCTTCACAGGTTCCTTCATGACTGCTCTTTCTTGGCAAAAATAACTTCCTGAGGATTCCTGTTATCCTGGACTGGGAGTTATTTCTCTTAAGCTTTTCTTCCCTTGTGGCACTCTGTCCACATTTAAAGCTCATGACCTCAGACCTCTGACAGGCACACGTCTCCACTTGAGTGTGACCAGCTCCTGCAATTTTTGCCCCTCAGGAGTCCGCAAGGACTTCCTCCTTAACCAACCTCTAGTTAGTCTCCATGGAGGCCTCTTCATGACTAGTCCTCACCCGTGTTCTACTGAGCCAAGTTTTCGCAAAGAATCCTGCTAAGCCCATTTTCTGATTATCTCTCTCTCCTAAACACTTGATACCTAAACTAGTCACTCTTAGCAATTTTCCATTCACTCCTTTAATCTCTCCATTGAATATAAATACCCACTTGTTTCTGCAGCATTCAGAGTTGAGTTCAATCTCTCTCTTGTGTTGCAATATTACTGAATAAAGTCTTTCCTGCTATTTTCAGCAAATGTCATAATTTTCATTTAACAGTTCTGTTGCCACAAATTGGATTGGGCTCATACCAGGGATTCCCACAGCTTCTCACGTGCAGGCTGACCAGGGAATCCTCCCAACAAGGCTGACCCAGCTCCTAGCAAAGAGGCTCCTTTTCACTAAACATTATTTAGGCTGCCATGATTTCTTTTCTCAAATAGGTCTCATCTCTTGGGCTTGCCAGTCAATCTTGGCATTGCCCAATTTTTGCAAATATCCTAAAAAGTCAGTTTAGCCAGAATCTCCCACCTCTGATATTTGATAATTCCCAATATCTATGCAGGCTCCTCCAGCCCTGCCATCCCCACAGTGTGTCTGACCACTTTTGCCTGCCTTTAGCAAAAATCCTGACACGCCTTTCTATGGAGAATTCCCCTTACGTCAATGCTTCCTCTTAGTAATTTTCTACCCTTGATCCCCACACTGCTCTTTGTCCATAAATTCCCACTTGTTCAGGTTATATTTGAAGTTGAGCTCAACCTGTCTCCTCTACTGCAAAACCATTGTAGTCACCCTGCATAAAGTCTGCCTTGCTGTTACTTAATATGTGTCAGAATAAATGGTTTATTTTTCTTTTATTCTACTCCCATTGAGTGTCTGACACCATAGTGATAGATAACGTGATTATTTGTGAACCTGACATCATACCTTGAAATACTCAATGTAATTATCTGAATGACTGTTCTTTACCTAAATATCCATATGTTAAAACCTAACCACCAGTGTGATGTTATTAGGAGGTGGGTGCATCTGGAGAAGTTTAGCTCATTAGGGTGAGCCCTCATGAATGGAATTAGTGTCCTTGTAAATGAGGTTGAAGGGCCATTCCTTGCATCTTCTGCCACATGAGACACAGTGTGAAGGCCCCATTTGTTAAGCAGTGTGAGCCCTCAGTAACTACTGAATCATCCAGCGGTTTGATCTTGGACTTCTCAGCCACTAAATCTTTGAGAAATAAACTTCTTGTGACTATAAAATACCAATTTAGGGTATTTTACTATAGCAGCCAGAATGGAATAAGACATCATGATTAACTTGGTGACTAGTTTCTACTTCAGACCATAAGCACGCTTCAGAGGCAGGAATCTGTCCAGGCCAGAGTTTACCCACATTCTTTTTTTTTAATTTAATTTACTTTTATCAATATACAATGTGGTTGATTATTGTGTCTCATTACTGAAACCTCCCACCCTCCCTCCTTTACCCACATTCTAAAGTGGGTTTACTTGACTACAGCAGGGCACCTTTCAGAATCACTGTCCAAGGTCCAAGGTCCTGAACACCTGAATGATGTTGTCAGAGTCACAAAAATCTGGCTGTTGTTGAGGGAAACAAGGTGTGACCATGAGGACAGAAGCACAGGGTCCAGTCATCCTACATCCTTCAGACTTTTCCAGAAGCAGAAACCCTGATAGAATAGATGGGATGTGTTAAACATCTAAAAATGGGTGTCTGTGAGTTTGACACCAAATGTTTTATTACATTTTTTTCCAAGAGGAAATCTAAGTCCTAAATAAAATTCCATCAATGAAAAATTCTGAACTTGGGAATTCCGTGTATGACTCAAAGCAATCTCCATCACAGGGCTCTGCATCCCAGGATTTAGGGCTCATGGGTCTGGAAATCAGTGGTGAGAGGTACAATTACATTCTCTCACCACATCTGTGGTAACAATGTGCATAATTTTTCTTCATAATTTTTCTTCCTATCTCCACAACCTCATGCTGTGATCAGTTAGAAGACGTGGCCCACAGGAAGCAACGTTTACACAAAGTGGGGACAATAATGATTTCACTGAGTCTGAGGCCTGTGACTATTGCCCAATTCATAAAAAGTCCTGTAAATGTGCATCAGCCAAAAAAG
Organism: Galeopterus variegatus; assembly: GCF_000696425.1. Classification (NCBI taxonomy): domain Eukaryota; kingdom Metazoa; phylum Chordata; class Mammalia; order Dermoptera; family Cynocephalidae; genus Galeopterus; species Galeopterus variegatus. The sequence continues at coordinate 31,960 of NW_007738814.1, forward strand.
AAAGTCTTGCTATATGGATGATGGGTAAAGTTGCTGCCACCAACAGAGACAGAGAGCAGTCACCCTGACCTACGCAGTGAGAATTTCTTCTATTGCATTCAACATGATATAGGACAACTGCACCAAATAAAACCTGACAGTGTCCAAGTGACTGAGGGCAATGGACACTCAGTGGTCAAGGCCTAGGCCATCCCACCAGCCAAGCAACACGTAGTCACCTCCCCTCCCCCAAGTGAAGGCCGTGACTTAAAAGAATCCAGACAGGACATTGGAGGAGACAGTGATGAGTGTCAAGTGGTGACCACAGGTCCAGCTACAGTGTGGACAGTGAAGCCTGATCCACTAACTCTCACACTGTGACTTCCATGCACATTGGGGCTGGCTGCTATTTCAAAGCCTTTATAGCAAAGTGGAATGAACGTGGGCCTGTGTGGATCAAATCACCAAAAGTGGACCTTGAGGGCACACTCTAGTGGATCTGAGAAATTTAAGATCTAAGTGTCAGAAAATTTGACTTTTTTCCAAGTTCTCTCTCTTTGGGTTCCAAATGGCTGTATTTTCCCTTTCTTCACATGGTCTTTCATCTCTGCAAGTCTGTGTCTTTATCTCCCTTTCTTATAAGGACACCAGTCATATTAGATTAGTACCCACCTTAATTACCTTATCTGATGTTAATTAATTTTTGAGATGCTGTCTCTAAATACAGCCACATTCTGAGATGATGGTTCTAGGGCTTCATCATATAAGTATTGGAGAAACACATTATATCCCAAAACATAAACAAAATACTGTTTTATTTATGCAGACTTTACCGGGGTGGGGAAGTTCATTTACAATCTGTTTCTAAGCACAGGGTGCTTTACCATCTTTGGTGCAACAAGACTCTCCTTCAGGACACATAACATTGCAGGTGGCTGGGTCGTACCTCAGAGGCTCAGATTCAAGGCTCCTGGGAATGGTAACCTGAATAACAAACAGAGAGAGGCTCTCCAATGAATCATAAACTTAACTGGGAACAGAACATTACAAAAGGCATATGTGAGTCATAGGAAACTATGTGCATGTTCAGGGATGTAAATGAAGGCAAAGTGTTTCAAAGGAAAAAATAATGGAGAGTTCTGCAATTGTTTTGTATAATTCTGCTTGTTTACAGGATCAATGACAAGAGTGTCACTAGTCTGAGGTTGGACAGCAAGTTGCTGGGCAGATGTCCTTGCAAATGTGTGTGTAAGGCTGTGATGGCCTCTGTACAAGGCTGTGGTTATGAAGTTCTTTGTGGTAATTTGTGTTACCAGGCGTGTGTGCATGAACATCCTCCCTTCACAGCCTTCCCAGCTCTGTCAGTTTTGTTTGTTTAACACAAGTGACTCCATTATGATTCTGACACCTCTCACAGGTAGAACTGATATTCTGCATCTGAAATACGCTCATAGGTGATGCTGTTGTGAGGACGACCTGTTGAGAGTCGCCCGTGTTGAGATCACCGTGGACACCAGCAGTTGCATTTCTTTTTTTTTTTTTTGAGACCGGCTGCACCACACTCAGCCAGTGAGCGCTGTGAGCACACCGGTCATCCCTCTATAGGATCCGAACATGCGGCGGGAGCGCTGCTGCACTCCCAGCACCGCACTCTCCCGAGTGCGACACGGGCTCGGCCCAGCAATTGCATTTCTCAGTCCAGCGCTTCTGCACATTCCAGGGCCCAGGGGTGAGGTACAAACTTTTGTGTTTTACTGTGACATTATCCTCTCTGTCACATGAGGCTCAGATGAGCCTCCTTCCAGGTCCCCTGGGGTTCTGGGTTCTGAACCCTTGGGCCGATCCCCTAGAGGGGCAGGGTGGTAAATATGAAAACTCAAGTGGGGGGACTTTCCATTTAATCTCAGGGCTCCCCTCCACAGTGGAGTCCCCCTCACCACCCAGCTGGGTCCTCAGTGCATCCTCTTCTGTCCTCCAGGATGGGGTCTGCCACCATCCTTGCCCTCCTCCTGGCTGTTCTCCCAGGTCTGTCCAGGCACAGAGTTTGGGGTCACAGAGTGAGTGGGCAGGAGGGGACCCCTGATCTGAGTCCTGCATCTCCCACACAGGTGCATGTGCCCAGGTGCAGCTGGTGCAGTCTGGGGCAGAGGTGAAAAGGCCCGGGGAGTCTCTGCGGATCTCCAGTGAGACTTCTGGTTACAGCTTTACCAGCTACTGGATCAGCTGGGTGCGCCCGGCTCCAGGGCAAGGCCTCGACTGGGTGGGGGCCATCTGTCCTGGTGACTCAGATATGCGCTAAGGCCCGTCCTTCCAAGGCCATGTCACCCTCTCCAGCGACAAATCCACCAGCACCGCCCACCTGCAGTGGAGCAGCCTGAAGTCCTCGGACACAGCCGTGTGTGACTGTGCCAGGAACAGCGACAGAAGCCACAGCCCGAGAGCCTCAGAAAGCCTCCTCCAGCGCAGCCGCAGAGTCGAGCTCCCAGACGCCCTCCCGGGGACACCTCAGATCCACCCGCAGAGGACACTGTCAGTGTCCCGAGGGGAGGACAGAGCAGCACAGCGTCCCAGGACCCGCTTGTCCCGTGATCAGCGTCCACAGGCCGCAGGTCCGTGCACAGTAACACGGCAACGCTTCAGTTGGGGGCGTCCCCGGGGCCATCGTCGCCTCCCGGCCGCCCTCTCCCTCTCCTTCCTTCCTCCTCCTGCTCCTTTACTTTCTTATTTCACAATCCGCAGCTCCCTTTCTTGTCGTGTCATCGATGTGTATACAAACGGGTTGCTTTCCATCAGGACGTTTGCGTGTTGAAGTGCAATAATGTATTTTTAACACATAATTTTCATCATCGTCTTGCTTTCTTATGCATTGCTTTGTTATAATTCGTATATTTTTAGTGACAGCAATTTTGCGTATTAAGATAAAATGTGATATTTATTCAAGGCATACATGACTGAAGATTCAATCAAGCTAATTCCTGTATCCGTCACCTCAACAATTGATTATTTGTGTGTGTGTGTGTGTGTGTGTGTGTGTGTGTGTGTGTGTGTGTGTGTGTGGTGAAAACATCACACATCTGTTGTTTTAGCAGTTTTTAATATGTGATACAACGTCATGACCCGCAGTAACCATGAACGCAGTAATCACTGAAGCTTGTGCTCAGTCTGAGGGACACTTTTCGCCCTCTGACCCACAGCTTCCCTTTCCTGACACTAACCCCGCTTCCCCCACCACCGTCTTCTGCTGACATCTTTTCCACTCTCTGCTTCTATGAGATCAGCTTTTTTGGGTTCCATGTTAAGTGAGATTACACAGTATTAAACCATCATCTGTGCCTTTCCTTGACGCACAGTCACGGTGTGTAACATTATCACACAGGTTGAATGTGAACTTCAAAGGGCTGACAAGGTAATATACAAATAACAAATCAAGCAGTATTACTCTCATTTTTGTAATTAGAGAGGAAATTAAAAGTGTTGATGAGTATTTTTAACACTTTACTAATTTCCTCATGACCCTGTTACATTTGAAGTTGAACTGGATTATCCCATGTTAGAAAGTCTGATGGGAAGACCCTGGAGAAATTACAACATGGTGATTGATTTGTCAACATGTGTCAGAGCCATGCAGGTGACAGTGCCATCTTCAGGCATAATGGAACTTCAATAAAGCCTCTGTCTTAAAGTCTCAGTTCTCAAGTCTGCATTGCTGTGGCAGGTATTTTTATTGTTGACTTCAGGTCATCATTTCCAACCATTGTATATTCAAGTACTTACGACCTTGCATTGCAAATATTGCTAAAGCATGTACTTTTTTGTAATGAGAGCTCTCATTTTGCCTGTAACTTTCATTTTTCAGTCTATTTAAGTGTGACATAATTACAGGCACACTCTTATTTGGTGTGGTGTGTTACCATTTGATCCCTAAGGTCATTCGTGATCCATGCTCGCCCTTCCTTCCTTATCTTACAGGTCTGATTGTTGAATCTTTTCTCCTTTTTTCACCTTGATAGTTTCTCTCTGTCTCTGTCTCTATCTCTGTCTTTCTGTCTCTCTCTCTTTCTTACATAATGGTGTTTCAAAAGAGAATGACTTACAAACTTGTGTCCTACCCACGCCTAAAGATGCTAAGAACTTTGATCTGTTTATAACTTCAAAATCAAAGAGGTAAAATTACCTGCTCAATTCATCTCTCTGCTGGTTTCCAATACCATTGTTGTTTTATAATTTAATTCTATTTTTTGTTGTTGTTTAGTATTGGTTATTGATTCGTTGAACATATCAATACAACTAATTATTATTATTGTTCATATAACCATTGTTTTTAATACTGTTTCATTTATTTAAAGCACATTTAAAATTTTCTCGGCTAGTATTTTTTTCCTCACTTTTCTGACATTCTATCTGAAATCATTTTTTTCCTTTAACATCTTTTCTCTTTTCAGTGGTGTGAGACTGCTGCTTAATGAATTTTCAATATTACTTTTCTTAAAATAGTTTTTACACTAGATTCACCCAAAAACACAAACATTCCTATTGCAAGATTGCAAATTAATTCACAGCATGTGCATCAGGCTAGCAGGATAATTATGATAGAAAGAAACTGTGACACACTAACTCTTCACAGCACACAGTGTGATCCTGCTCACTTTGTACCTCAGGAGATTCTTCCTATAATCTGTGACTTATTTCAGAACAGGACTGTGAAGATTCCCATTTGTACCTGTTACAATGAATTGCTCAGCATCAATCAGAGGCATCATTTCAGGTAGATTTTCATATAAAATAGATGTTGAAAAAGTGGTTAGTCTTTGTCAGGGGGTGGATGTTTGGAGAGAGAGAGAGAGAGAGAGAGAGAGAGAAGGCTCAGTGTATTAAACTCCAGTCCACCCACACACCATGAAAGTTCTCTTTCATCCTGAGATAACAGGTAACATATGTTTTGATCTTTTGATGTAAGTCAGGGCCATACAACTAGTTATGCCAAAGGAAATGTGCGCAGATATGACATACCCCCTCACAGCCGGGCTAATTAACTTAAAGTTCAACAGGAGCAAAGTTTCAGTTATACAGGATGAGCAAGGTCTAGAGAGCTGCTCAACAACACTGTGTTCACAGTTAACAATACTGCATCATGCACTTAAAATGTATTAAAAGGGAGACCTCATGTTGAGTGTCTTTACAACAATTGAAATAGATTCCACCTGAAATTCTTCATTCCATCTCCTTCTGTTTGCTTTTAAATGTCAGTCCACAAGCTGTAGATTCTAGGTCTCAAACCAGTGTGTGTCCAGTTTAGTGAGTGACTTTATGAATCCGATACCTCTACTTACCACAACTTCCCTCCTGAACACAGTAGGGCAGAAATGAGCAAACTGCAGATCTTTGTTCTTGGACCTTATTCCACTGAGATGCTGGGCTGTTTGCTCCATGAGGCAGAGCATCCTGATAAATCATCCTTGACAAACAGAGCTGGGGGAATAGAACTCTGTAGAGTCAGCTGAAGGTTTGGAAACAAACAGAAATTTAATTTCACGCTATGCATAGTTATTTTAAATCTCTCATAATTTCAAAATCTATATCATATCTTATTATGGTTCTGATACTTCCTTTGTTGTTTCAGAGTGTTTGTTTTCCTTTGCCTTTTACCAGGTCTTTTAACATTTTTGAAAACTCCAGCACAATGTATGAGTTATTAGGAACTGATGAATCATCCCCAAATTGTCCAACAGCAGCTCCTGTCTTGTTATACATTCAGGACCCTTGAAGGGCTGTCCCTCCATGACATGGAGCTGTCCTTGGGACTGAGAGGGAGCTGACAGGGGCAGACACAGCACAGCATCCAGCCCGGCCCCTGGCCTCTTTCTCTGTGGTGGGCAGTGGTGCACTGGGTGGTGCCACCAGTCATGGAGGGGCTGTGGAGTCCTGACACACAGACATCAAAGGAAAATATATTTCTAAAAGTCTTATATTAGGGATGCTTGCATGTTAACCATTAGTATTCATATTATTTTTTTACACGGTGGGATCCCAGATGGGAATAGAGGATTAAATGTAAAATTAACATCCAAAAAATACAGATGGAAACGGAATTTAAGCTGAAAATTTTACACTTTAGATGCAAAGAAAAGACCTTGGGAAAAGGGCATTTAAAAGAGTCTTTTGCTCTTTCTCAAATGTTGAGGGTCAGCTTCCTGAATAATGTACAGGGCACCAGTTTTTGCAGGGTCTCTGTGGGTTCCCATGTGCTGTGTCTTGTATCACAGGATGGAGAGCACAAGGCAGGCCTGGAACTCATGGAGCAGCAACAGTGGAACAATGGAACAAGGTCTCGGGGTGACGAGAACCACACCACAGGACAGGGTACAGGGAAAGAAAGCAGGGGTTGTGCTGGGACCAGAACTGAGGAAGCAAGACCCAGAGCCTGAAATTATGATGGAGAGTTGGGCTGGGTCCAAGACAGTGCAAGAGAAGACAGGGATTGAAGGAAGGTAGATCTGGGCTCGGAAAGCTGGGGCCACATTTTGGCATATTTTAAACTCACCAAGTTCCCTCCCATACCATAATTAGACGTCAAATAATTTTAAGAAAAAGAAAGCATACAAGCAGTTCAAAAAATGCAGTGTCTCACCTCAGTTCCTCAGCACTTATAAGGACAGAGCTATCCCACATGCAAATTTTCCTTCAAGCTCTAGAGTAAATGCAGACACTTGTGTGGTGGAAGCTCACAGGTCTGTCCTCAGACAGGGCTCAGGTCTCTGGGGAAGGCAGCGTTGAAATCCAATAGAAGATGAGATTGTGGGGTCTTCTCCTTTGCTTGGTGACAGCTAACCATGGTGAGCGTCTCAGCTGTCACACATGGGTCTATGGGATGGTTGTGACTGCATGTGACTGACAGGAACTGATTCTCCTTCTTTCCAGGTGTCCTGTCCGAGGTGCAGCTGCAGGAGTCGGGCTCAGGACTGGTGAAGCCCTCGCAGACCCTCTCCCTCACCTGCACCGTCTCTGGATTCTCCATCACAACCAGTGGTTACTACTGGAGCTGGATCCACCAGCCCACGGGGAAGAGCCTTGAGTGGATGGGATACATCCATTCTGGTGGAAGCACAGGTTATAACCCGTCGCTCAAGAGCCGCATCTCCATCACCAGAGACACGTCCAAGAACCAGTTCTCCCTGCAACTGAGCTCTGTGACCGATGAGGACACAGGCGTGTATTACTGTGCGAGAGACACAGTGACAGGAAGTCAGCGTGAGCCCAGACACAAACCTCCCTGCAGGATACAGGAGGGGTCTGGGCTGCAAGGGGTGCTCAAGGCCCACCCAGCTCCTGTGCCCCGTGGAGCAGGTGCAGAGAGGGGATGGGGGTTCCTCTTGGGATCTGAGGTTTCCTCTGCTCTGCTGACTCCCAGATGTCCCTCAGAGTCATTTCCTGCTTTGTTCTTTGTGACTTGAGTTTCTCACATTCTCACTGCATGGAACACAGAGTGAAGTAACTTTCCTCATTTGTAGATAAGACGTTTCCACTCACTGGATTTCTCTCTTTTCTCAGGATTTATTTGAACTGTTTTGTTTTTATTTTTATTTGAACTGTTTTATTATGAACTGTTTCATTTCCTGGCATGCAAATCATTGCAAAGATTCTTACCTTCATGTGATCAAGAATAATTTTCCCTAAAGCTTATCCTAGTGGAACTGCACACTGTCCCTACATGGTCCTCCCCCCCCCCCCCCCCCCAGTCAAGCACACATGTCCAAACATGGTTATGATTGTCCTACAGGACCTCTGCCCATGGCGTCTCTATCCTCACTGAGGAATTTTAGCCTCTGGATCCTCATGCACACCATGGACACTGATGTTCAGGATTTGTCCCACACTCTGTCCATCCCTCAGTGCCTTGGATGGAGAAGCAGCTGTCCGAGGGCCGACACAGCTCTGGTACTTCCATGTGGAGGATTCAGGATGACAAGTGCAGAGATAAAACCGAATTAGGGCCCCTCTGGGCTGACTTTTGGGCTGCGTCTCTCAAAGTAGCCCTGGGAACTGCATCCTAAATCTTGTCTCTCAGCTTCCATGGGGAGAATCCATGCGGATAATGAGAACCAGCTGGCAGAGTCCTGAGTCCTGCCCACTCTCTGCTGTCCCCACGTATCCCAGAGACACTCACCCTAGTGTCACTGACTGTCTTCTATTGTTTAATTTCTCATTAGATCTGTCCCTAGACACTCTGCTCCACAGGTCTAGAGCCCTGCTCAGTTCCTGTCAACCCTCCCTGTGCAGCTGCAGATCCGAGGCTCAGTGATGAGGATGAGCCGTGAAGGCAGAGACGTCACGTGGTGCAGAGCAGGGAACCTACGGCTTGTGTGTTTCAGGAATTGAGAAAACTCCACATGTAGAGGAGGTGAGACAACAACAAGATCCAGGGAAAAACCACGGACAGGCTGGATTCATTAATCAAAACTTTGTTCCTGCAAAAGACACTGTAAAGAGGATGACATGACAAGCCACCGACTCGGTAAAATGTCCCCTGATGTCCTCGTTATTTTCTCATCTGTGGATTATGTTTTCACAGACACTGCTTAAATGTGGTGCTTTAGTTTTTCTCTGTTATTGCCCAGAAGCCCTGTCCATGTGGGTAAGGTGTGGGGTAGGGGAAGCACTGCACAGTCCTATGATGAGTTCTGTCCTTTAGTGAGCCGTGTCCTGGGTGTGAACCTCCAAGTGCTTCTGCCTTCACCCTCCCTTAGTGGAGACTGGAAAGCTCTCAGGGGCAGAGGGATGGAGTTGAGCGCATCTTCTCTCAGGTCAATGATGCTCTGATAAAACCCCAACCTATTAGGAGCCGCTAAATTAGTTCCTCCTGATGTCAGCCTTCTCGGAAAGAACGTCCTGCTCTGGTGTGTCTCAGGCTGACTCCTTCCCCCTTTCTCTGCTGGGAGCAGGAGGATTTTTCTATGATATTTTCCTTGGGAAC